>NC_056059.1:64511695-64814726 GCF_016772045.2 Ovis aries | reverse complement strand
ACTGTGATGTAGTCTCGGATGAAAATGAAGAACATGCTACTGAAAACTAGAGGAAAATTGATCCTAGTTATAAACTGGCAAAGAGCCTGGCTGAATTATGTTTGTCTTTTGTGGATGATAGAATGTGAACAATGAAACTGAATAGTTAGCTGAGGCTTCCCTGGTGGCGCTAGTGGGGTGGGGTCTTTAAGAGGTAAAGTGCCAATGCAGGAGACATACAAATCACAGGTTCAATCCCTGGGTTGGGAAGATCCCCTGGAGAAGGAAAAGACAACCCACTCCAGTATCCTTGCCTGGAGAATTCCATGGACAGAGGAGCCTGGCAGGCTGTAATCCATGGGATTGCAAAGGGTTGAACACGACTGAAGTGACTGAGCACATACTTCTAAGCAGTGTTGAGAATATGGCTTGTTTTCTCCTGATTCTCTCCAGCAACATTCAAGAAGAGAGCAGTGTCTTAAAGATGGAGTTGTTAATCCAAAAAAAGTAAAATTTAAAAGCTGGAAAATTCTCAGCTTATCAGTACTCCAAAAATATGAGAACACTAAAGATGCATCCAAGGATCCTTTGACAGTGAGATTAGTATGGATCAGCCATATCAACAGAAGCCAGGAGTTATTCTCTAAAATGTGGAAGAATGACCCTGAAGACAATTCAAAGATCAGCCAAGTTGTCACTCCCATCATAGGCCCAGAGTGCAAAGAAGCAGAGCAGTTTCCAAAGAGGGGCTGCCAGTGGCTGTGGGGCCTCAATGAGTATGGCCTGGCACTGCCTCCCCTCATAGGCGCCCTGCACTCTGGTTCCACGCTCCTTGGTCACTCCAGGTGAGGTTCTTGTAGGTCCTGTTGTGAGATGGGCCACAGTAGCTACCTCTCTGGAGGGGGCAAAAAGCAAATTTTAGTGGATTCAGAGTGGCATCACTTCTCCACCAAGGAGATAGATATTCCCTGCGGGTATGTCTCTCCCTAACTTTGTTTCAAGAATAGAGCTTTCTGGATTAACAGATGTGCAACATAGGCACAGAACTGCTTCCAAATGGGACCATATCAGAGAAACACCATGGAGGTAGGACCTGGGGACAAAGGCACTGTGGAGTCAGGGCCACCCAATCTGTGGGGCAGGGATGACCCGCTGGCTACAATGATCAGGACTGCCCCTGCATGTGTGTCCAGAAGATGGTTCTTCCACCCCAGGGTGGCTGGAGAGTAAAGCATCAAGACAAGGAGGATTATTCTTGAGCCCCAAGGTTTAGTGAATTATAAAGGAATTGTTGGTCTTTCCCGCCGCCCCCCCCACCATGTCTCTCATTTGGAATAAGAATGCCTATTTTATGCTTGTGACACTATTGCATTTTGAAAGTACATAACTTATTTGGGTTCACCAGTTCATAACTGGAAAGCAATTTGCTTCAGGATAAACTGTACATTGAGTCTCACCTATATCTGATTTAGATGAGATTTTGGACTAAGACTTTAAAGTTGTTTATGGAATGAGTTAAGACTTTTCTACTGAAGTGGAATAAATATATTCTGCATGCAAGAATGACTTGATTTGGGAGACCTGATGTATAATAAAATAGAGTGGATGTTTGTATCACCCCAAAAATTTTGTGATGAAATCATAATGCCCAGCACAATAATATGTGAAGGTGGAGCCTTTGGAAAATTATTAGGTCTTGAGGATGGAGCTCTCATGAATGGGATTAGTGCCCTTATAAAAGGGAGTCCAGCTCCTTTGTCATTTCTGCCATGTGAATACAGTGAAAAGACAGTCATCTAGGAACAAGGAAGCAAGCTCTCATCAGACACCAAATCTGCTGAAACATTGATCTTGGAATTTCCAATCTTTAGAACTTTGAAAAATAAATTTCTGTTGTTCATGAGCCACCCAATCTATGGCATTCTGTTATAACACTCTAAATGGTCTAAGATATATATTGAGGCTTGCCTTTTCCATAATTATGTGTCATGATACAGTTACTAATAATATTAATAGCTACAATACCTATGCTACAAACTATTTATTTAAAAATGCGAATTGGAAAAACTAGGAAAGTTGAGTTAAAGTTCATTTGGTGGTTAAAATGGATGAGAATAACCAACGAATCCCTGGAGAAGATTAGGTGCTGATAAAAATAATGACATAGAAATAGAAACAGTTACATGCACAGATAGTCATTTGATACATGACAGCGGAGGCACTAGCAATCATTTGACTTTTGTTAAAAAAGCTCCTTCAAATACTCAATACTGATATATGTAAAAAATTAAATTTTGTCTCTTCTGTACACTATACATAAAATCTATTTTTTGTGTATCAGAGCTCTACAAGAGAATACTTATGAATATTTTAGAAGATGATGAAATATTTTCATAAGGGTAAGAAACAATTTCTTAAAACTAAACACAGTTAGTTATCAATTATAAAATAAAGATTAATGCATTCAATAGCATTACAAATCATTCTTTTACAAAAACTGTAAAAAATACTGTGTGAAAAAATATTTACAATACTGACAATTAAAATATATTGAAAACTTCTACAATTAATTAGAAAAGTGAGAGAGAATCTATTTAAATATAGGCAAAAGTCTTAAAGGGCCACTTCACAAAAGAGGAAACCCAACTAGACAACTAAGAAATGTGAAGAGGTAAAAAAGTCAGTAAAAATTCAAATTAAAATCCCAATGGAAATCTATTCCACATACATCAAATGGGAACAGATTTAAAATTCTAATTTGACTAGCATGTAGATCAAGGGAAACACTCATATACTATTGTTAAGTATCTAAACTATTATCACCACTTTGGAAAATGTTTGAAGCCATCTAATAAATATGCATTCTTGCATACACTACATTCCATCAATTTCAGTCATAAATTTATACATTAGGTAAGTTCTCATACATTTAAACTAGGATATTTGTACAAGAGTATACACAGGAAAAGCAGAAACAACTTGTCTACACCAATAAAAGAATGGGCAACATGCTACTATGAAATAGATAGTGAGATGGCATACATTAAAATGATTAAGAGTGCAGTACTTGGAGCCACATTACAGAGATTCATATCTGAGCTTCATCTCAAATAAACTCAACTTGATATATTTAACAATAATAGCCACAGTTAATATGAGAGCAGTATCATAATCATCATTCATTGTTAAAACAATGAAATTGAATGAACAACAGTCACACAACAGAATAGATGGCTGTAGCAAACATTAAATAGAGCTTAAAAAAAGACAAACATGAATGTGTACAGTATAATTCCATTTGTACAAACTTCTGTGTCAGAAACTAGATATTGACAGGGCGACGTGAGTTTGAGTGAACTCCGGGAGTTGGTGTTGGGTAGGGAGGCCTCAGTTCAGTTCAGTCGCTCAGTTGTGTCCGACTCTTTGCGACCCCATGAACTGCAGCACGCCAGGCCTCCCTGTCCATCACCAGCTCCTGGAGTTCACTCAAAGTCACGTCCATCGTGTCGGTGATGCCATCCAGCCATCTCATCTTCTGTCGCCCCCTTCTCCTCCTGCCCCCAATCCCTCCCAGCATCAGGGTGTTTTCCAATGAGTCAACTCTTTGCATGAGGTGTCCAAAGTACTGGAGTTTCAGCTTTAGCATCATTCCTTCCAAAGAACACCCAGGACTGATCTCCTTTAGAATGGACTGGTTGGATCTCCTTGCAGTCCCAGGGACTCTCAAGAGTTTTCTCCAACACCACAGCTCAAAAGCATCAATTCTTCGATGCTCCCCTTTCTTCACAGTCCAACTCTCACATCCATACATGACCACTGGAAAAACCATAGCCTTGACTAGATGGACCTTTGTTGGCAAAGTAATGTCTCTGCTTTTTAATATGCTATCTAGGTTAGCCATAACTTTCCTGACGTGCTGCAGTTCATGGGGTCGCAAACAGTCAGACATGACTGAGCAACTGAACTGAACTGAACTGAACTGATACATACAAAGAGTAAATCTAAAACAAAGTAAAAAAAAAAAATGTAATCCAACTGTCAACATAATGAATACTTTCAGGAGTGGTAGGCAGATGTGATGTGATTACAAAAACCAAACCAAAATATCCCCCAAAACAGAATTAGGGTTATTGGAAAGTTCTTAATTTATCAACAAGATGGTAGTAAATGACTATGTCCTTATATTAGGCATTAGCTCATTAAGATTTTACTCACTATTCTATGCATATATCTCCTAATTAAAAATATACTAACAAAAACAAATACATAGGTATATTAAATCAGAGTAAATGCAAAGCTATTTTTCTACAATAACATAGAAACTTGCATCCAAAATGCTTTCTTGAATAGCAGAGGAAATTAGGTATATCAGCCAGAAATTAGGTACATGCCAATAGCTGCATGTGATCATCTGAGTTCAGATGGGAGGGAATACCATTCCTGACTTAATCTGTTGTTTTGTAGACCTAGTGAAAATAATCATGGATCCCTCAGAGAAATATTTCCGGTTAATAATTTGTTTTTCATTGTTAATAATGATCTTTCCATGAATCCTTCATTCCACTCAGCATGGAAAGTTTGCTTTTAAATTGCAGGTAACGCTGGGCTTCCCTAGTGATTCAGTGGTTAAGGATACACCTTGCAATGCAGGAGACATGGGTTCAATCCCTGGTTCAGGAAGATTCTACATACTGCAGAGCCACCTAAGCCTGTACACCACAACTACTGAGGCTGTGTTCTAGAGCCCCTGAGCTGCAACTACTGAGCCCACACCCTAGAGCCTATGCTCTGCAACAAGTAAAGCCATCACTATAAGAAGCCCGCACAACACAACAAAGAGTAGCCCCTGCTCACCACAACTAGAGAAAGCCCGTGCGCAGCAACAAAGTCCTGCTACAGCCAAGTAATACAATAAATAAATAAATCTAAAGCACAGGTAACATAAAGCATTCACTATGCTCAGTGCAAAATTATCCACTGTGTGAAAAAGTCATTTTTTAAAAAGAAGACAACTTGTTACAATAGGAAGTTTACATGTGTACTAATCTTAATGTTGCTATTGTAAACTCAAGTTATAATTGTGAAAATCTCTTACACAGTAAAACATAGTGCCTCAGATAAGTTGGCAACAGAAATTATTTTGATGTCTACAGTTTGGGCATGAGCTAGGTAAACTGGCTAGCATTTAGAGATGCTCCCCATAGCACTATTCTCAAATAGCTCTAATTATTTTCTTACCATCATCGAGTACATCTGAATGACACCAGACACTTTAAATCTGGCTTATAAACAGCTTTATATTATGTATACCTGTGTTTTGTAAAGGTTGACATTGGCTTAAATCTTGAAATTAAAGTCACATTTTTCAGAGACTCTTATTCTATAGGTACAGTGTGTTACGCAAAAAGATAGAGGAATAATTCTTAAATTCCTACAAAAAGGGAATTTAGCCTGTGTTTATATGACTCTTATATGATACCACCAGCACTACCCACAAAACAAATGAACAAATTATGTTTATATAATATATCTTTAAAAGAGTCAATTTATTATAATGGTTGAAAGTTTATAAGTCTTGAAACACAATCTCTCATACACAAATTAAATTTTTCTTCACTAGTGATAAATACAAATTTTAAAGTTATAAAGTATGATTTTAGAATGTATGTTTGTATTGTAAGCCTGAATTATTTTCTCAACCAAACAAGTTGTCATGAATATCAAGGAGTAAGTAAGTGAAAGTCACTCAGTCGTGTCCAACTATTTGCAACCTTATGAACTATACAGTCCATGGAATTCTCCAGGCCAGAATTCTGGAGTGGGTAGCCTTTCCCAAGGAGAACAGAATGCAGTGAAAATTCCTCCAGTGTCCATACTTACAGTGCTGTGAGGGATATTAGAAACTGTCGGCTTGAAAAATCTTCCTCTTAAGGAAACTGAGCTTCTAACAGGATAACAATTTGTCCAAGATAGTTACTAAATTAATGTGGACCAGAATCTGAGTCTGCTAATGACCAATGTATAGCCCTCTTTGACAGCAAGTTGTTAAAGACTGCATTTATTTTATGAAGCTACGCAGTTCTTTTCCAGAAGTAATATTTCTTTTTCCTAAATTTCTTTTGCTCTTTTCTCCAAGAGTATTCTCTTCTGGGATATTATATAAATTAAATTATCATTTTAGCATTATATAAAAAGTTATGAAAATGAGGCATGTCACAACTAGAGATTCTATTCTGAACACAAACATGATAGTCACACTGAAATAGCATGATGACTCATCACCAGTGGCTCTCCAGAAAGGCTGAGAGCCTGTTTAAAAGTTAATAAAATTTTTCATCTTATTCTCATTAGTCTTGGCTGACAGTCTCAAATCAAAATTTCATATAAAAATAGAATCATGGAAATTTCAAAAGCTGCAGGACCAGTGTTAAAATCAACCAATGCAAAGAGCCAAGTCCATGAGTTTGCAAACTTTATTGAGTCCCTACTCTGGGAAAGGTAAAATTCTCATGATAATGATGAACCAAACTAACTCACGTTCCTTCCCCCTGAAAAAAATAAGCTCACAGTCTAGAGACAGATAATAATAACTAGCAGCTGTTGAATTCTTATGTTATAAATTAGCATCATCTCTATCATCATATTTCATGCACAGTCAATAACATACACTTCCACTCTAATCTACTAATGAAGGGCACAAAATAATAATAAAAAAAGCACACAAAAGGAATTGAGGTACAGATCCTATAATTGCATTGCCCAAGTCAATAAGCTAGTCTATTTGTTCAGCTTATATATTATCTATAGGCCAAAGATAATTAAATATAAAATTGTAGTCAGCTTTAGAGATGCTGTTTCCTGTAGTTTGATACTTTGGAAATCATTTATTTTTCTCAATAACTTACTTTAAAACTATCAGTTAAGTTACCTATCCCCAAATTACTTAATTATAATTTTCCTGCAAGTCTTTCTCTGGTTCTAGTATCTCTCTTGAACTTTTACCAAACTCCTGGGATCTATGCTTGGACCTGAGTATTATTCATCAGAAAGTTTATCAAAGATATTTTAGACTGAAAGTTACCCTAGAATTCTTTAGAATTAATATTTTCACTTTGTTCCTTCGGGTGAGGAGACTAAATCTAGAAAAACAAAACACTTTCAGAACATGATAAAGCTGCATAGTTAATGGAAAAGTTTGGGGTAAGGAAAAGGATGAGGATTAAAACGTGGGTTCCTGTCTCTGATCTTGTATTGCTTTTCTGCATTTTATTGCTTGCTAGTAGATACTAAGATAACCAGTTTCACTATTTTCCAAAATAAATGCTGATAGATTGTAGATGTAAGGCTTTTATTTTAGTATTCTATTTCCATCCAAGTTTATTTTATGAACATTTCATTCTAAACACATATATTTTCACTTTTAAGCCACATGCTTTGTTAATTTAACAAATATTATCTATTAATCATAATACATACTGAATATTACAGAATATATATTTTTATTAATCTCAAAATTTAGTGCCTTAGTTACTCAAGATATCAATTCAACTACCGTTTAATATAATTGTTCTTATCTTCAAATCAAAGTAACAAAAGATCTAAGTAATACAGGATCATTAGACATCCCACTCCAGTACTCTTGCCTGGAAAATCCCATGGATGGAGGAGCCTGGTAGGCTGCAGTCCATGGAGTCACTAAGAGTCAGACATGACTGAACGATTTCACTTTCACTTTTCACTTGGAGAAGGAAATGGCAACCCACTCCAGTATTCTTGCCTGGGAAATCCCAGGGACGGGGGAGCCTGGTGGGCTCCCTGTGGGGTCACACAGAGTCGGACATGACTGAAGCGACTTGGCAGCAGCAGCAGCAGCAGCAGTAGATACTAAGATGACCGTTTTCACTATCTTACAGAATAAATGCTGATAGATTGTAGATGTAAGGCTGTCTTTTTAGTATTCTATTTCCATCCGTTTATTTTATGAACATTTCATTCTAAAGACATATAACAGCTATTATTTTCACTTTTAAGCCACATGCTTTATTTTGTTAATTTAACAAATATTATCTATTAATCATAATACATACTGAATATTATGGAATATACATTTTTATTAATCTCTCAAAATGTAATGCCTTAGTTACTCAAGATATCAATTCAACTACTGTTTAATATAATTGTTCTTATCTTCAAATCAAAGTAACAAAAGATTTAAGTAGTAAAGGCTCATTAGCCACCCACTCCAGTACTCTTGCCTGGAAAATCCCATGGACGGAGGAGCCTGGTAGGCTGCAGTCCATGGGGTTGCGAAGAGTCGGACATGACTGAAGCGACTTAGCAGCAGCAACAGCAGCTCATTAGAGAATATTGAATAATTAAATAGAGAAGAAATTTATATTAGTTGCAATAAGATCTAAAATTTATATAGCATATAACATATGCGGGGGAAAGTGGTAAACACTTTACAAATATTTTCTAATTTATTCCTCAACATAAGCTATGGAACTGGCATTAATTTTATTTTATAAATGAAGTCACTGAAATTTAGGTAGGTTAAATAATTTACTCAAGGCCATGTGTAGCTCCCTAAATTATAGAAATTCAAAACATCTCATTTTTATAGAAGTATCAGCTTTTTTGCTTTATTCTCCCCAAAGAGAGCTGATTATGTTCCACAATCCAATATGTTTACTGACTTAAATGTCAGTTGCTAGTAACAACAACTTGGAATATAACATTCTTTAAAGATGATGCATCATGTGGTAAAAATAGAATTTTAAAAACAGTAATCTGATTAATGAGGAATTTGTACAGAAAATAAAATTCTTTAATAAGCCATTCTAACCATGTGGTTCTTGGATTCAAACCAGAGGCGAAGAAAGTGTAAATTAGGCATATGTCATACATCCTTGTCAATCAAATTTGCAAATATTCAAACAAGATCAATTAAAACATAGAAATGGACAAAATAGATAGTATTTCTTTAGTGTGTATCTTTAAAGAGCTCTTAAGCTATGTTATCTACAACTATGCCAACTACAACAATTTCCCAGATATAATAATTTATCCGTACAGCTACACATCTTCACTAGAAGTTTCTACTAACTTAAAAGGATTTCTTGACAGAATATTCAATAGATAAAAAATACCACAAAAGCCGTGAAGAGAGCTTTTCACAGTTAGTGGATTTCAACTTCAAGTTTGAGAAAAAAATTTAGGTTCGCAGAGTTTATTTGCTATATTAGGGCTGCTAAATGGGGACATGCTAAACTTTAATAAAGTCTTTCTGCTTTAATAAACATGTACTTATTTATTTTCTGTTACTATTTCTTTAAGATCAGGATTTGCAGATATAACTGAGGTTTTACCTCGAATTGAAAGTACTTCCCCAAGGATTGATTGATATAAAATTTTTAAGAGCTCCCAGAACTTCGAATTCTCATACCTAATAAATCTCACTATATTGGAAAATCATGTTACAGCACACAAATGTATCAGGGTAACATGCTGTACTGTTCATAGGGTTCTCAAGGCAAGAATGCTGAAGCGGTTTGCCATTCCATTCTCCAGTCCATATGGTCAAAGCTATAGTTTTTCCAGTAGTCAGGTATGGATGTGAGAGTTGGACCACAAAGAAGGCTGAGTGCCAAACAACTGATACCTTCAAACTGCTGTTGGAGAAAACTCTTGAGAGCCCCTTGGACTGCAAGGAGATCCAACCAGTCAATCCTAAAGGAAATCAGTCCTGAATATTCAT
Organism: Ovis aries; assembly: GCF_016772045.2. NCBI lineage: Eukaryota > Metazoa > Chordata > Mammalia > Artiodactyla > Bovidae > Ovis > Ovis aries. Next base: position 64,804,990 of record NC_056059.1, on the reverse strand, counting down.
TGGAAAGACTGGTGCTGAAGCTGAAGCTCCAATAATTTTGTCAACTGATGTGAAGAGCCAACTCATTAGAAAGGACCCTGATACTGGGAAAGATAGAAGGCAGGAGGAGAAGGGGATGACAGAGGATGAGATGGTTGGATGGCATCACTGACTCAATGGACATGAGTTTGAGCAAGCTCCAGGAGATGGTAAAGGACAGGGAAGCCTGGTGTGCTACACTCCATGGGATCACAAAGAGTTGGACACGACTGAGAAACTGAACAACAACAAAAATATGCTGTACATCTTAATCTTACAAAACATATAATTGTGTCAAATATATTCAGTTAAAAAATAAACAAAACAATAAGCAAAAGAGAAGAACGGGAGAAAGATGATGTGTGAAAAGTATAATTTCTCTTTGTGATTCAGGTAGGGAGCATGTTATTTTATTATATAGAACAGGAGGAGAAACATTAGACTAGAAAGAGTTCTTATGTCTAGAGAAAACATGCTATTCTTGGAATCAAATCAGAAGTTGAAGAAAAAACTCAAATAATAGAGCTAACTAATTACAAGTGCCTATTGTCAGGTAGTATGATAAGGTGTGGGAACCTGACATTTATTTAACACTCCAGTGAAATGAAGTTCTACATTATCTATCTCACCAGTTGAAAATGACTCAGCTCTATTTTAATATTTTCTTTTTAACTGTTATGAAACTCACAAAATAAGATCTCACTAAAAGAAAGTGACTTAACGTGAAAAAAATACACTAATGACTATGAAATGAGTAAGTCCATAACTAACCTCTTATTGAAATGTCTATTTCTAAATATTGAGCATCTGTTTTGCAAGTAACACTTAAAAACATCATCTGCTTATATCATCTCATTGAGACATCTAATCCCTGGCATGCTAGTAATAAGAAATCATCACCAATATACATCTTTACCAGAGTGAACATCGGACAAATGTTCTAATTTGTGTGGGATGGTTTACCATGGATCTAGAAGTTGCATGCTGAACAAACACAGCTCATGGAATTCAGATATCCATATAAAGGTGTCTCTTATTCCCCAACTAAGGACATTCAGTAATGTCAGTTTCTCTACTGATTGAAAGGAAACTGCCACAGAATCCTTGTATTTATCAGTTACTATTAGATTTTAATGGCAGAAAGTGAAGAAGAACTAAAGAGCCTCTTGATGAAAGTGAAAGAAGAGAGAGAAAAAGTTGGCTTAAAGCTCAACATTCAGAAAACTAAGATCTTAGAAAACTAAGACTAGACATTTGGTCCCATCACTTCATGGCAAATAGATGGGGAAACAGTGGAAACAGTACCAGACTGTATTTTGGGGGAGACTCCAAAATCACTGTAGATGGTGATTGCAGCCATGAAATTAAAAGACACTTACTCCTTGAAAGGAAAGTTATGACTAACCTAGACGGCATATTAAAAAGCAGAGACATTACTTTGCCAACAAAGGTCTGTCTAGTCAAAGCTATGGTTTTTCCAGTAGTCATGTATGGATGTGAGAGTTGGACTATAAAGAAAGCTGAGCACTGGAGAACTGATGCTTTTGAACTGTGGTGTTGGAGAAGATTCTTGAGAGTCCCTTGGATTGCAAGGAGATCCAACCAGTCCATCCTAAAGGATATCAGTCCTGAATATTCATTGGAAACACTGATATTGAAGCTGAATCTCCAATACTTTGGACACCTGATGTAAAGAACTGACTCATTTTGCATGGGGATGACCCAGAAAGATGTTATGGGGAGGGAGGTGGGAGGGGGGTTCATGTTTGGGAAAGCATGTAAGAATTAAGAAAAAATAAAATAAAATAAAATAAAATAAAAAAAGAAAAGACCCTGATGCTGGGAAAGATTGAAGGTGAGAAGAGAAGGAGATGACAGAGGATGAGATGGTTGGATGGCATCACCAACTCAAAGGACATGAGTTTGAGTAAACAATGGGAGTTGGTGATGGACAGGGAGGCCTGGTGTGCTGCAGTTCATGGGATCGCAAAGAATCAGACACGACTGAGCAACTGAACCGAACTGAACTGATTAGACTTTCAGTCTTAAATTACAGTTTATTTTCAAAAACAAAACTCTCCAGTCTCAGTTTTATTTCTATATAATAGCAACAAAAAATGGGTAAAATCAGGTAAAATTATTACTTGCTATAAGACCAATAAGCACTAAATAACTACTAAATCCATCAAATATTGTTATGACATATATCCTGAACTATTTACTATTACTAGAGAAATTTATATAATGTATTTCAATCAGATGTAAATTTCAATGATGAACTCCAGATTAAATTGTTCATTTTCGGTTACCTACTCTCCAGATTCAATGTAATTCCAATAAAATTATTATTGAAATTGACTATAAAGTTGATAAATAATTTGATTATAAAGTTCACATGTAAATGCAAAAAGCCAAGAAATGAGACACGATGTAGAGGGAAATTAGAGAATTTATTAGAAAACATAAATAATTAAGTCAATGGGAACAGATAGCACTCTATACGGGGACAAATAGAATATAAATAGACAGAAAAATGGAACAGATTATAGAGTCCAGAAAGAGACCTACACATCTATGTCCACTAGATTTATAGCAAAGGTACCACTGAGAAGCAGTAAGAAAACAGATTTTTTTTCCAACAAAAATTGTGGATTTAGTTAAGTATCATATTAAATACATAAATTATACAGATAAAAAGTATACTTTGGCCCAGCCTCATGTCATACACAAATATGAATTCCAGGTATGGTACAAACGTAAATATAAAAGCAAAATTATTAAGCTCTTAATAGATAACACAAGGAAAGTGTCTTAATGAATTTGGGTAGGCAAACATTCTTTAAGCCAGATAGAAAAATCAATAATCATATAATGTAAAATCTGACCAATTGAACACCATTAAAATTTTTAAAATGTGTCCATTAAGATACCTTTAATAGTGAAAATGTTCACAGAATATGAGTAGATATTGCAATCAGTTCAGTTCAGTTTAGTTCAGTTGCTCAGTCGTGTCCAACTCTGCGACCCCATGAATCGCAGCACGCCAGGCCTCCCTGTCCATCACCAACTCAAGGAGTTCACTCAGACTCACATCCATCTAGTCCGTGATGCCATCCAGCCATCTCATCCTCTGTCGTCCCCTTCTCCTCCTGCCCCCAATCCCTCCCAGCATCAGAGTCTTTTCCAATGAGTCAACTCTTCACCTGAGGTGGCCAAAGTACTGGAGCTTCAGCTCTAGCATCATTCCTTCCAAAGAAATCCCAGGGTTGATCTCCTTCAGAATGGACTGGTTGGATCTCCTTGCAGTCCAAGGGACTCTCAAGAGTCTTCTCCAACACCACAGTTCAAAAGCATCAATTCTTCGGCGCTCAGTCTTCTTCACAGTCCAACTCTCACATCCATATATGACCACAGGAAAAACCATAGCCTTGACTAGACGGACCTTAGTCGGCAAAGTAATGTCTTCGCTTTTGAATACGCTATCTAGGTTGGTCATAACTTTTCTTCCAAAGAGTTACATATGTCTGAAAAAGAACTCATATTTACAATGCATATGTTTCCTATAAATCAATGAAAGTAAAGATAAACTCTCCTGCTCTTGCAAGAAAAACTGAGCAAAATATTTGAACAGGTACTTTATGAAAGACAATAGAGAAATGTCCTGTAAAATATCATAAAATGCTTAATCTCTTTAATCAGAGGGAAATAAAAATTAAAGGGACAATGAAATAGTCCTACAACTATAACTAGAAAAATCCTCTTCCTTATGAATGGCTACAAAGGGAAAATATATTGGTGACATCAAATGAGAGCAGGATGTGTACAACCACAACACCCATGCATGTAGTCAAGCTTTTTAATTGTTAGAATCCTTTTGGAAAACTATTTGGCAGGGACCATCTAATGCACATATGAAAGTGAAAGTTGCTCAGTTGTGTCCAACTCTAGTAGTCTTTCCCTTCTCCAGGGGATCTTCCCAGCCCAGGGATCAAACTTAGGTCTCTTGCATTGCAGGCAGATTCTTTACCAGTTGAGCCACAAGGGAAGCCCAAGAATACTGGAGTGGGTAGCCAATCCATTCTCCAGTAAATCTTTCCAACCCAGGATTCGAATAGGCGTCTCCTGCATTATAGATGGATTCTTTACCAACTGAGCTTGAATATCCAATATCCCAGAGATTCCACCTCTAATCATTCTGCTACTACCCAAAAGTAACATGCAAACTGTTTACCAAAAGAATCTTCAGGCATCATGGGTTAGATTTAATCAAATTAACATTAAGGTCAAATTAAACAAAAATAGATGAACACATATGAGGTTAAAATTACTGCTTAGATAAATATGTCATGGGAATTTTGATTGAATTCAGTTCAAAGTGGCTTAAAAGTGTTGCCCTCTATGCCAGTTAAATAGTTAAAGATTAGTGGATTAAACAGTTTTATGCAATTTGTAAATGCAATCAATGTGCCACAGATGCCCTTAGAAAATGAATTGAATAAAAGTCTTTTAATACTGATATGAACAAGGATAAGCTAAAAGCCATGTATATATCATTTAGTCATCCTTGTCGAATTAAATCTTTACTGATACAGATTTACATATAGATTGCCAATAGAAAGAATTTTAAAATTAATTATATACTTTACTTTTGAATAAAGGAACATGGAAATAAAATACTAGTAAAAAAAAGAATCTTCATAGCAACATAATTTACAGTAGCTAAAACTCAAAAGCAGTTCACTTGGCAATTAATAAAAATTATTATAAATCATTATTATATATTAAATTGAAAATATTTAAAGTAGAATGTTAATATGCTGTAAAACAATGTGTCTATAAGGAAGAAACAGCTAACCTCTACAAGCAATAAAAATAACAAATGGCACTGAGATAATATTAGGCAAAATATCAGCTACAAGTAAGCATATACAATTTTCTTGCATTTAGATAGGTATCAAAAATCGGTTTAAATAAACTAACATGGGAAAAGTCAGAAAGACACTTTATTTGAGGAGGGTACATAGCAAAGAACTCTGAAATTCCTTAAATACTGGCACCTGGTTATAATAGTTCTTTTTTTCTAGTTATCTTTTCCTGCTAGTTCTACCATCTCTGTTATTTATAGATCTATTTCTCTACTTACAGGTTTCCTGGTTTTGACTCACATTTTCTTGTTCTTGATCTGCAAAGGAATTTTTTATTGGATATTAACACTGTAAAAATTATATTTTAATGGTTGTTTTATGTATTTAAGGATACAATGATTTGTTTTTACAGAGAATTGAGTTTCATATTGAACACTTAATCATTTAAAGCTTTCTTTTTAAAGTTTGCTGAAAATTGTTAGTAGCTCAATCGTGTCCAACTCTTTGTGACCCCATGGACTGTAGTCCACCAGGCTCCTCTATCCATGGAATTCTCCAGGCAGGAATACTGGAGTGGATAGCCATTCCTTTCTCCAAAGGAACTTCCCAACCCAGGGATCAGACCCGGGGCTTCTATGTTGCAGGTGGATTCATTTCCATCTGAACCACCAGGGAAGCCCATTTTTGCTGGACTGGGTTTAAAAGAACCTTTGTTCAGATGTTGCTCATTCCTACTCTTAGGTCATGATTCTTTTGGGTTCTCCAGGAATAATCTGAGTAATATCTTAGGAGGCTCCATTTTGTCTGCTCAGGCATGGAACATCTCACCTTCTGAGGAGTTCTGAGTATTTAGAGTTGTAATCCTCTGATTGTTCCTTTTCTGTCCTTAGGAGCATCATACTTCTCATGTATCATCTGGCAGTTAGCAAACACTTGAGGGGACACAAGTACAAATCTCTGAAGTTCTTCTTCTTTATAGATCGCTTACAGCCAGAACACTATGCTGAAATTTTCAAGTACTTCAGCTTCCGTATTTGTTATTACTAATTCCTTAACTCAAACAGTATGTGAACTGTGAAATTCCAGATGTTCAAGCTGGTTTTAGAAAAGGCAGAGGAACCAGAGACCAAATTGCCAACATCTATTGGATCATTGAAAAAGCAAGAGAGTTCCAGATAAACATCTACTTCTGCTTTATTGACTATGCCAAAGCCTTTGATCATGTGGATCACAACAAACTGTGGAATATTTTGAAGGAGATGAGAATACCAGAGCACCTGACTTGCCTCTTAAGAAACCTGTATGCAGGTCAGGAAGCAACAGTTAGAACTGGACATGGAAAAACAGACTGGTTCCAAATAGAAAAAGGAGTATATCAAGGCTGTATACTGTCACCCTGCTTATTTAACTTATATGCAGAATACATCATGAGAAACACTGGGCTGGAGAAAGCACAAGCTGGAATCAAGATTGCCAGGAAAACTGTCAATAACCTCAGATATGCAGATAACACCACCCTTATGGCAGAAAGTAAAGAACTAAAGAGCCTCTTGATGAAAGTGAAAGAGGAGAGTGAAAAGTTGGCTTAAAGCTCAACATTCAGAAAACTAAGATCATGGCATGTGGTCCCATCACTTCATGGGAAATAGATGGGACACAGTGGAAACAGTGGCAGACTTTCCTTTTTTGGGCTCCAAAGTCACTGCAGATGGTGACTGAAGCCATGAAATTAAAGGACCCTTGCTCCTTGGAAGGAAAGTTATGACCAACCTAGGAGAAGGCAATGGCACCCCACTCCAGTACTCTTGCCTGGAAAATCCTATGGACAGAGGAGCCTGGTAGGCTGTAATCCATGGGGTTGCTAAGAGTCAGATACGACTGAGCGACTTCACTTTCACTTTTCACTTTCATGCATTGGAGAAGGAAATGGCAACCCACTCCAGTGTTCTTGCCTGGAGAATCCCAGGGACGGGGAAGCCTGATGGACTGCCGTCTATGGGGTCACACAGAATCAGACATGACTGAAGTGACTTAGCAGCAGCAGCAGCAGGCAGCATATTAAAAAGCAGAGATATTACTTTGCCAACAAAGATCTGTCTAGTCAAAACTAAGATTTTTCCAGTAGTCATGCATGGATGTGAGAGTTGGTCTATAAAGAAAATTGAGCACTGAAGAACTGATGCTTTTGTACTGTGGTGTTGGAGAAGACTCTTGAGAGTCCCTTGGACTGTAAGGAGATCCAACCAGTCCATTCAAAAGTATATCAGTCCTGAATATTCATTGGAAGGACTGATGCTGAAGCTGAAACTCCAGTACTTTGGCCACCTGATGCAAAGAACTGACTCATTTGAAGAGACCCTGGTGCTGAGAAAGATTGAAGCAAAGGGGACGACAGAAGATGAGATGGCTGGATGGCATCACTGACTCAATGGACATGAGTTTGAGTAAACTCCGGGAGTTGGTGATGAAGAGGGAAGCCTGGCATGCTGCAGTCTATGGGGTCTCAAAGAGTCAGACACAACTGAGCGACTGAACTGTACTGAACTGAACAACTCAGTAAAGCTTCTTTGTTTAGCTTGAGATTCCCCTCTTTGCACTGTGCCCTGGAAAATGCCTTAAAGAGGAAAGGTTCATGTCTTACCCCCTGATTACAGGTTTTATCACACTGTCTCTCTTCTCTTAGGGAATCATAGTTAATGCATTGCCTATTGTCCAATGTTTGAATAAAATTATTTCATACATGTTTTGCTTTGCCAGTTTTATGGCAGGAGGAGAAATCTGGCTCTAAGTCTTCATGTTCATTAGCAGAAGGCCTTACCCTTATTATCACATTTTTTAAAACTGTTTAAAATCATTTTATATATTAAATAGTTTTGATTTTTTTAATTTGTGGAAATTAGATATCTAACTGATTCTTGTTTAATATACTTCAAATAACTGGCTTTAAAGTACTTATATAATACTCAAAACTTGTGATTATCTGTCCTTTGCTAGCCTATGAAGAAAGGCTAGTAAGTTCTTTCTTCATCAATCCTCATATATTTTTCATGGAAAAAAGACAGTGTTCAAACTCAATTTGTTAAAGATTTAAAAGCATCCCAAGTATAAAATGGATGAATAATATACAATAACCTACATAATTTTTTACTTATAATCAAGGTAAATAATATTTTCAGAGTAGCATGGCATAATTTAATACATACAAACCAAAGCTTCAGTCTTAGATGTTGTTACTAGCTTTGTGTCCATACCCAAGTTTTAATCCTTTATGAACTCCTAAAATGGAAACAGTAATCCTTCTCTTAATGGGATTAAAAGAGATAAAGTATGAACTTCCTAAATAGTCAATATTATGATAGCACCATCATTTCTTTCTACTGTCATTTCTATTTTTATTGTGAGTTTCCTGAAATGTATGTTACCTAACTTCTAAGTACAAAGGAAGAGAATAAATCCTTCTTTTATCCTTATAAAATGAATTGATTTTTGTTTTGAATTTGTGGCATTGTGTAGACACCACAGTAATCAGGGACTTTAAATATATTATCTTTTTTGTTATTAATGCCTCTATAGCTCAACACATCAAATTTATAGACAATTGTGTGCAGCAATGTAGTTTCTGAGCTACTTCATGTGTCTTGAGTCTCTGCTCCAACCACTAAGATGTATCCTTAGTATAACAAGAGAAACCACTAATAACACTGCAATACTATATTGAGAGATATCTAATTTATTGGTAATGTGTATGTTAGTAAGAAAGGGAATATTTCCTGCCATATCAGTAAACAAGGATGTCACAGGCATCAGTGATTCTAGTCCTCCAATGTGAGTTCCTGAGTCCTAAGGGCACTCAAGAAGGAGAAGAATACCTGCCATCTAGTAGCCATCAGACTGCAGTCACTCCCTACTATGAGCTCTGAGTAACTTGGGATGCAAAAGACAAAGATACTGGCCCCAGAAAGCTGAGATTGATGTGGAAGGAATGATATCAGTGAACCCAAACTTCTGCATCCTCCCATACAAGGAAAAGCTAAATTCCTTAAATGGGATATCTGATTTCCTTTAATTAACAATAATATTTTAATGTTCAGACTACTGGCCCTTTGTTGCAGGACTTCTATGTAACCTGGTTCCTCCCCTCACCTCTTTGGGGCAGTTCTCTCAGGGCTACCTGAAATGCTATCTCCCAGGCTGGAAGTCCTAAAAGTTCTTAGCAAATAAATAAAATATAATTCTCAAATTTTAGGCTGTGAATATTTTTTAAGTTGACATTAGCGAAAAGATGAATAAGATAAATTATTCTGTTAGATGAAGGACCTTGTTTTTAAGGTCCCTACAAAAATGCAGAATCAGTTACTTTATTATTCCGACACTTCCTGTTAATGGTAACAAGTTTCAATAAATTAAAACATTCTCCAGTGGGCTACACATCCATTATGTTAATACAGGTATAGAAACATAATCACAAAAGATACAAACTGTGGAAAATCTGACTGTAATATACAAGGATGATTTTACAGACTGATTCTAACTGGTATTGTAATACATTTTAGCTGGACAATTCATTTTAATATGGGAGAAATTGTGAAATTAGACATTAATAAATCAAAGATATAAACATAAAGTCCTTAGTGATCTATTGCAATTAAATATAAGAAAAATTTTCAAGAGATTTAGTAATCATAGAGGGTGATTTGGGACTGTAAGAAATGTATTTTCCATTTCAAAGATGGTATGTTTTTTAAACCCTACATAATAAAGCTTTCAATTTTTTTGTAATAATTGTTATAATACTGTTGGCCTCATTGCTAGATATAAAGGGTTAATTTGTCTTTGAAACATTTGTTTCTAATTATCAGCATCTGAGAGAGAGAATGAATTACCACCATCTCTTTTTCTTAATGAATGTAAAGGGTGTTCTTAAAAAACCTAGAAGACATTCAGTTTGGTTCAGTTCAGTCACTCAGTCATGTCCGACTCTTTGCAACCCCATGAATGGCAGCACACCAGGCCTCCCTGTCCATCACCAACCCCTGGAGTTCACTCAGACACATGTCCATCGAGTCAGTGATGCCATCCAGACATCTCATCCTCTGTCGTCCGCTTCTCATCGTGCCCCCAATCCCTCCCAGCATCAGAGTCTTTTCCAATGAGTCAACTCTTCGCATGAGATGGTCAAAGTACTGGAGTGTCAGCTTTAGCATCGTTCCTTCCAAAGAAATCCCAAGGCTGATCTCCTTCAGAATGGACATTACATCTATCTTATTTCAGTCAGATAAAATTTACCATGACCTAAAGCTTTACAAAACAAGAAAAAGAAAGAAATATTAGAACAGGTATTTAAAAATGATGCAAAACATCCCTTGTACACTGTTGGTGGAAATGTCCATTGGTTCAGCCACTATGGAAAACCATATAGACATTCTTCAAAAAATCAAAAAGTAACCATTTGCTGATGAAAGAGATACAGGAGAGTGAAAACGCTGGCTTAAAATTCAGCATTCAGAAAATGAAGATCATGGCATCCGGTCCCATCATTTCATGGTAAATAGATGGGGAAACAATGGAAACAGTGACAGACTTTATTTTCTTGGAGTCCAAAATCAGTGCAGATGGGACTGTAGCCATGAAATTAAAAGAAGCTTGCTCCTTGGGGAGAAAAAAAGTTATGACAAATCTAGGGAATATATTAAAAAGCAGAGACATTACTTTGCTGACAAAGTTCCATCTAGTCAAAGCTATGGTTTTTCCAGTAGTCATGTATGGATGTGAGAGTTCGATCATAAAGAAGGCGGAGCACTGAAGAATTGATGTTTTTGAACTGTGATGTTGGAGAAGACTCTTGAGAGTCACTTGGACTGCAAGGAGATCCAACCAGTCAATCCTAAAGGAAATTAGTCCTGAATATTCATGGGAAGGACTGATGCTGAAGCTGAAGCTCCAATACTTGGCCACCTGGTGCAAAGAGCTGACTCGCTTGAAAAGACCCTGATGCTGGGGAAAACTGAAGGCAGGAGAAGGGGACGCCAGAGGATGAGATGGTTGGATGGTATCACTGACTCAATGGATATGAGTTTGAGTAAGCTTCAGAAGATGGTGAAGGACAGGGTGCCTGGCATGCTACAGTCCATGGGGGTCTCAAAGAGTTGGACAGTACTGAATGACTGAACAACAACAAGAGGTATAATAAAACTAAGGATCACTCTTTCTTGAGGAAATCACAAATACATACAATAGTTTTGGAACTATACTATTAGTTTATAGTATAAAACTAAGAGTTTATACTAATAGTTTAAGAATTATACTATTTAGATGGACATTATGCCACACTTTTCAAATATTCATTCAGATTTTAATGTATACTACACGGGCTGACACAAGCTATGGAGTGTTGTAGTTAGTAGAATATTTATAAATAATCTATACACTATATTTGGTTTAAGGGAAAATGCTTTTTCACTACTATTATTAGAAATTAAGTATGTTGCTGATATTGAAATATATGGCAACATTAACTTTTAGAACAAAAAAAATTGTCAGAAAATTACTTCCTTCAGAAAAGAGGTTCCACTCAACAAATGAATCATATGACATAAAAATGGACTATCTGAGTAGATAAAGATAAGTGATTAATGACTATTAATTTGGCTAGGACTCATCAGTCTTGCTCTCTTTAGAAATGAAATGGGAATTCAGACATTTCTTGACACAAGAGGAATGCAGTCTAAGACTGACCAAATCCACTGAAGATATACGCATGTGGACTCTGCAATTGATCACTGGAAAGCAACTGATGTGAAAAAGTCATGCTTAAAAAAGAAAAATGGCATCTTTTTTTTAAGGCCACATGTACCATTGCTGCTAAGTCTCTTCAGTCGTGTCCGACTCTGTGCAACCCCAAGACAGCAGCCCACCAGGCTCCCCCGTCCCTGGGATTCTCCAGGCAAGAACACTGGAGTGGGTTGCCACTGCCTTCTCCAATGCATGAAAGTGAAAAGTGAAAGTGAAGTCGCTCAGTTGTGTCTGACTGTTTGCAATCCCGTGGACTGCAGCCTATCAGCCTCCTCCATCTGTGGGAGTTTCCAGGCAAGAGTACCATTAGCATGATTAAACCCAAATACAAGTTAAATCCTGAGGAAAAATATATTTGCACAGATTGATCCTAATCCTTAAACATATTTTTCAACTTTGTGCTTCTCCTACACCCAAAAGAAAACCTGCAATAGTCATCAGTTCAGTTCAGTTCAGTTGTGTCTGACTCATTGCATCCCCATGAATTGCAGCACGCCAGGCCTCCCTGTCCATCACCAACTTCTGGAGTTCATAGTCATAGTCAATTTCTACCATTGACTGGTTGGCTCATAAAACATAGAAAATTGTTTCTCACAGTTCTAGATGCTAGGAAGTCCAAGACCAAAGCAAAATCACATTCTGTATATGATCAGATTCTGTGTATGATCAGATTCTGTATATGATCAAAACCTTTTGGCTGTGCCTTCACAGGGTGGAAGGGGCCAGAGAGCTCCTGAGCCTCTTTTACAAGGCCACTAATCACATTCCTGAGGGCCCTATCATCACTACCTAATTATCTCCCACGCCCCAGTGCCACCAATCTGGGGATTAGATTTCAGTGTACAAGTTTTGAGGGGACAGAAACATTCAGACCTTAGCCTCTTACAAATGATCAGTAGTATCATGCAGATTAAGCCAAATGAAAGAGAAAAAGGACTACAAAGAAAGCAAATAAGTTCTGAAAGTGGGGCTTCCCCAGTGGCACAGTAGTAAGGAATCCATGTGCAATGCAGGAGACACAAGCTCTGTCCTTGGGTCAGGAAGATCCCCTGGAGGAGGAAATGACAACCCACTCTGGTATTCCTGCCTGGGAAATCCCATAGACAAAGGAGCCCAGTAGGTTAAAGTCCATGGGGTCATAAAAGAGTCAGACATGACTTAGGGACTAAACAACAACAATCTCTTAAAGGAGAGGTGAAAGAAAGAAGAATTAGGTAGGAAAATCCTCAAAACATCTGGCAGCTCCTTAGTTGACCAGGAATAGTGAGTCCTTGTACTATCATGGTGCTGTTTCAATGAGGAGGACTTTCTAGGATGCCCAGGCCGAGATGATAAGCTGAGGCTGACCCTTCACGCAATCACAGACTGTAGCTACATTCCCACATTGGTTCTCTGTCAGTTATCTGCAAAGCACACTTTTATGGCTGTCATATTATATAAGCTCTAGTTGAGAGGATACATTTTTGGGTGGAAGACAGGGAATAGTTATTTTTCTAGGGCAAGATGACACAATAAGCCTTATATGGCCACAGTACCATCCTTACCGACATATACAAAATAACCTTACTTGAAGAGAGTAATGAGAAACAAATGCCAAATTTGAGAAAACCTACCATATGTGGAAATCATATATTCCAAACCAAGGTTGAGTTTTAGCTAACACACACACTCTCAAAGTTAAAAGATTAAAAGAACTAAGACTGGAAACTCTATTAACAGGGTCATCCAAACAGACTGCAGGTAAATTTTTAGAAATATTATTTTCCCTAATAATGTATGTATTTCTTTATTTTTATTTCTTTTTGTTGTTGTTGTTGCTAGCCTTCAGTACATCCTGAAAAAAATATATAAATTTTCCAGAATGTGATCAAGATGATTAGGCAAGAAAGTGTGGTGATGCAGTCACCTATCTTGGTCCAATATAGGAGTTGTCCTGGTAGAACTAACAGAGAGGTAGAAAGAGTAGTTACTAAGGATGGTCTTCCATTTGGGCCATATTCTCACAGGTAATTATCAAATGAAATATCCTTACACTGTGCTGAGGAACTAACATAAAAATTAGGCAAAAAACAAAGGGAAAAAAAGACTAAATTACATCTCTGTCCAACTGTCAGGTTAAAACATGTATATCAGTGTTTTATTGTTGCAGTAACACATTACCACAAATCTAGTGGACTAAAACAACACACATTTACTATCTCACAGATTTTGTAGGTCACAAGTTAGGGTGGGACAGGATTTCTTTTCATAAAGCTGAAATCAAAGTGTTGGCAGGGATGCCTTTCTTTGTGGAAGATCTGGAGAATAATCTGCTTCTAAAGTCATTCAAGTTGTTGGAAGGTTCTACTTCCTCGTGACTACAGGACTGAGGTCCCCGTCTATCTCCTTTGCTGTCAAAGATTTGTCATTGCTCCTAAATACTATCTGTGGTCTTTCTCATGCTTTCCATGTGGCCTCCAATAAGAGTGGATCAAGCTGCTCTCTTGCTTTCAGTATCTCTGATAGTCATCCTGCTACATCTGACTCCAGTTTAGAAAGTTATCTGCCTTTAGGGACTCATGTAATTAGACTGGATTCAGTGAGATGATCCAAGATAATATCTCTATTTTAAGGTCCATACTTTAATGACAACTGTAAAATCTCTTATGCTGTATAATGTAACATATCCATATATTCTAGGGATTTTGATGTACACATTTTTGTGAATCTATTCTGATATACACACAGCAAATTTCCTATGTACACTTTTAAAATCAAAATGAAATCATTTAAATTACTCAAATTTGAGTACATGTAAAATATTTACACAGGTGTATATACTTATATTCATATAAATCACTGATGTCAAGATACATTTTTCCATCTACTACCTAATTGCTTCAACTCTACATTTCATTCAAATGTGTGGAAAAATCAAAATATATTTTAAAAATTCAAATACCCTTGAGCAATTTTGATATAAAAAGGCATCAAACAAATCTCATTAACAAAATATCAAGGGACTGTCACAATATTTATATTTAATTATGTACCTGTTCATCAATACAGATAATAACTCTTTCCTTTTCTATTGAAGGATATACTAGCTGGTTCCAAATTATGGTTACATTTTATGGCTTATATTCAGGTAAACAATATTGTTTTAAAATAGACTCCATCAGCTTGCATTTCTCTGCAGGAAATTCTGGAAGAAATGAAAATGATTTTAACTACTGTACCACTGCCTATATCAAAATAGAATTATAATTATGCTGTAGGTAGCAAACTACTCAAGGTACCTGCAGTGTGCAGATAAAGTGCTTCATTGGCCATCCATTTCCCAGGTGGTTTAGCTTAATCTGCAGATTATGTATAATGCATATTAATCCAAACAGCCCTGAACTCCAGCCATTTAGAGAAAGTACACCTGTTTTGTAATATGATTTTTTTCCTGGTTCTAATCATTAGTACTGGGTATTTTTTAATGTATCTGGAAGTCCATATTGTTACTCTGAAAACACTTATCCAGCGTTTTCACCCTTTCAAGATCACCCTAAGACAAAGGGAGTGATGATGTCCTGCATGCATGCCTGCATGCCATGTCAGAAGATGTTCAAAGTATCACATCATAGCTAAAAATATGCAAACTCCCAGTCAGCGTTAATATATTAGGTTGAAAACTCCAGTTAAGTAGAAAATTCCTACAGTATGAGTTATTATATCCTTGCTTAAAACAATAGTGTCAGAAAAAGAACAAAAAAGCCCATTTCTACAAAATATTTATGGTCTATATACCAAACTTTCACATGTATTTTAAGAGACTATGACATCATGCCAGATGGGCTTGTTCATTTGCTCTGTTGATGACACATCATGTATAATAGGTTGACAAGTACCTTGTGCCTTGGAACACAAATAACAGTCTAACAACAGGCGAATATGATGCCGACTACCATTTATAAATCTACATTGGCTTTAATTTATTGAGATTTACAGATTGGCATAATATTTTTCAGTTTTCAGCTGACTGCTTCAATGTATTTCAGGTAAAATATCTATAAAGATTCCTTAATTCCCAATATCATTTTTAATACTTTAACACTTCTTGAATTAAGCAATAGAACAAAATAAAATATTATTAAATTAAATATATTTTATCTGGAAGAGAATTCTAAATAAAAATAACTTTTAACAGATTTATCTGTAAAATCTCTCTACTTTATGATTTCTAGTCAAATTAAGACCAAATGATTAGACTTAGACATGGGGAAATTTAATTTTCTTACATCAGCCTTGAAAATTATATTAGAAATATTCAAAATTTTTATATAATTCACAGGCTAGCAAGGTAATGTTCAAAATCATTCAAGCTAGGCTTCAACAGTATGTGAACCGAGAACTTCGAGATTACATAACTGGATTTGGAAAAGGCGGAGGAACCATAGATTAAATTGCCAACATCTGGTGGATCACAGAAAAACTAGATAATTCCAGAAAAACAACTACTTCTGCTTCATTGACTATGCTAAAACCTTTGACTGTGTGGATCACAACAAACTGTGGAAAACTCTTAAAGAAATGGGAATACCATTTCTACTTGCCTCCTGTATGCAGCTCAAGAAGCAACAGTTAGAACCAGACATGGAACAATGACTGGCTCCAAATTGGGAAAGGAGTACGTCAAGGCTGCATATTGTCACCCTGCTTATTTAACCTATATGCAAAGTACATCATGCGAAATGCTGGGCTGAATGAAGCACAAGCTAGAATCAAGAATGCAGGGAGAAATAGCAATAACCTCAGATATGCAGATGACACAGCTCTTATGGCAGAAAGTGAAGAGGAACTAAAGAGCCTCTTGATAAAAGTGAAAGAGGAGAGTGAAAAGTTGGGTTAAAACTCAACATTCAGAAAACTAAGATCATGGCATCCAGTCTCATCACTTCATGGTAAATAGATCGGGAAACAATGGAAACAGTGGCTGACTTTATTTTGGGGGGCTCCAAAATCACTGCAGATGGTGACTGCAGCCGTGAAATTAAAAGATGCTTGCTCCTTTGAAGAAAAGCTATGACAAACCTAGACAGCATAATAAAATTGCCAACAAAGGTCTGTATAGTCAAAGCTATAACTTTTCCAGGAGTCACATATGGCTATGAGAGTTGGACCATAAAGAAGGCTGAGCACCGAATAATTCATGCTTTCCAACTGTGGTGTTGGAGAAGACTCTTGAGAGTCCCTTGGACTGCAAGGAGATCAAATCAGTCAATCATAAGGGAAATCAATACTGAATATTCACTGAAAGAACTTATGTTGAAGCTGAAGCTCCAGTAATTTGGCAACATGATATAAACAACATTAGCTCAATCATCAGAAAAGATCCTGATGCTGGGAAAGACTGAAGGCAGGAGAAGAAGGAGATATCAGAGGATGAGATGGTGGGATTTCAACACTGACTCAATGAACATGAGTTTTGAGTAAGCTTCAGGAGATGGTGAGAGACAGGGAAGCCTAGCATACTGCAGTCCATGGGGTCGTAAAGAGTTGGACATACTTACTGTAGTAAGTATCCATGAATCACATTATTATACACAAATGGCACTTTTGGCTAAGATTAGTCACTCCCATTTTCTCCTTAAAGATCTTATTTAGCAGGGAAACAATACATTAATTAAGGTTTCTAATAAATTTGTCTGCAATTAATAAATAAATGGAACTTTTCAAATAGGTAAATATTAAAAGTAAGGAAAAATTTCTTTTCATTTGACTTTAAATACTCTCACTAAACTCATCTTATTTCTTTTATTCTTGCACTTACAGGCTTATATTCTTGACTGGGATAAATTTTTACCCAGAAAATTAATGAAACATAAAGATATAATGTTTTATCTATTTTTTTCTCTCAAGTTAAAAAATAAATTTTAATTAATTTTAAAAGGATTTAAATCTATGAAATAATTTAAATATATTCTATAATACAAAGAAATGGTTTTAAAATTTTTAGCATAGTTTTAATTTTGTTCTGATTTAATTTCACAACTGAAACCAAAT
Organism: Ovis aries; assembly: GCF_016772045.2. Lineage (NCBI taxonomy): Eukaryota > Metazoa > Chordata > Mammalia > Artiodactyla > Bovidae > Ovis > Ovis aries. The sequence continues at coordinate 64,787,285 of NC_056059.1, read as the reverse complement.
AAAATTAATATTATGAATAATCTGAAGAAAACAATGTTACATATGAATTAACTAAGGATCAGTCCTGATGTACAATTTTTATATTCATACTTCTTGTATAATGTGAAAGAAATCTCTCCAACTCAGTCAGCAACAATTTTTATAGCTGGCATCTTCACTGCATAATTTGAGGGTTTAGGGAATGCTTGAGTGACAGTGAATGGGCTTGCTATATCTCCATCTAAAAATTAACATGCTAATTGAAAACTAAATGTTATTACTTCCAATCATTAAATGATCATCATTTAAAACTTAATTGGCTTACATTTCTAAAACAAGTATTTTCAATGGATTTTGTTGGGATACAAAATTCCAAATGATAGAATTTTTGTGACTACAATGATGGACTTCAATCTCAAAAACACTAAGCAAGTCAGTAATAACTGTGTTGAAATCATTATTTTCTGGTATATTTCAGGACTTCTATAAACAGTGACAATGCTGTCTTTGTTCATTTGGCCATCCTTCAACCCTGTCACTGAAGTTTCAATTTGAGTCCTTACCCCTTTCTATTAGATTCCAGGGAGGAAGTTTTAAAATTCGTTTTAAAATCTTGTCTCTTAATCTTAGTAAGGCATGTCCAATCTAGACAAATCCTTGGTAGACATCTCCATAGTATTATACACAGTTAGTTGAGGGAAAATATATTTTGAATACTTATTAATATTTGGCATCTGTGAAAGATTTCAGTGCATTATTATCTAGGACACAGTGCCTGATACTGTTGTATAAGAAACACCAATTACTAGCAAACATTGAGGACCGACCGCATTCTGATGGGGAATGGCAGTTTTTCATACTATTCCTTTTTATGCTTTCTACAGGTATGATTCCTATCTTTAAATATTATCTTAGGATGCATAATGAAGGACATTATCTTTCTGATACTTTTTATTACCTTAAAAGTTATGTCTAAAGTGTTTATGGGTATTAGTCTATGGTTATTTTTTTCCAAATATTTACCTAATTTACCATGATTTTCTAATGTTAAATGTCTACAAACTTTGTATATCACTGTATCTTTCCATTGTTGGATATTTAAACTATTGGAACTGTACTAACATTAGAGAATGTTTGGTTTTAAGATTAGTGCATAACTCATAACTTTTCTCCCTTGTTTTTTTTCAGATTGCACAATTAACTTATCATTACATAATCTTATATATATATAATATGTACATATATATTATATGTCAACACAGTATTGTAATTGTCCTTTAATTAAAATTTTAAAAATTACAGAATTCTTTAAAAGAACAAAATCAGTGGACTAGCACAAACACCACCAAGCACAATTAAACCAGTAAATAAATGGTCAAGCACCACAAAAATAGGCAGGCCAATCAGTAGAACACAATAAAAACTAGAGATTAATTAAAATAGATAATGAAAATTAAAGATATACTTAAGACACCATCTCAAATCACTAGATTTTTTTATTGAAAGAAAACAGCTAAAACATAATAATTTGTATGACTTCTCTGAATATACTACATAAGACTTTTAAATACACTGTAATTTTGAATAAGTTGCTATCTCTTTAGTATTGCACCCATTTCTGTTTTTCTCTATTTCCTTCCTTACTCCCTTCTGTCCTTCATTTCTACTTTACTGAAGCTATACCCCTTTCCTTAATAAAGTATTAGCACCTTATATTTTTCTCTTGGGTTATATTTTCCAGGTAATCTAGGAAATAAAAATATTTATTTCATCAATTTTATTTTTTAAATTTTATTTTTACTTTATTTTACTTTACAATACTGTATTGGTTTTGCCATACATTGACATGAATCCGCCACGGGTGTATACGAGCTCCCAATCCTGAATCACCCTCCCACCTCCCACCCCATATCATCTCTCTGGATCATCTCCGTGCACCAGCCCCAAGCATCCTGTATCCTGTATTGAACATAGACTGGTGCTTCGTTTCTTACCTGATAGTATACATGTTTCAGTGCCATTCTCCCAAATCATCCCACCCTCTCCCTCTCCCTAACAGTCCAAAAGTCCGTTCTATACATCTGTGTCTCTTTTGCTGTCTCGCATACAGGGTCATCATTACCATCTTTCTAAATTCCATATATATGCATTAGTATACTGTATTGGTGTTTTTCTTTCTGGCTTACTTCACTCTGTATGATCGGCTCCAGTTTCATCCATCTCATTAGAACTGATTCAAGTTTATTCTTTTTAATGCTGAGTAATACTCCATTGTGTATATGTCCCACAGCTTTCTTATCCATTCATCTGCTGATGGACATCTAGGTTGTTTCCATGTCCTGGTTATTATAAACAGTGCTGCGATGAACATTGGGGTACATGCGTCTCTTTCAATTCTGGTTTCCTTGGTGTGTATATAGGAAATATTTTGCATTTTAAAAATAATTTTAGCATACATTTAAATTTTATACTATCAATTTATCACATAAAAGATTTTCTCTAAGAAATATTATTTGGAATCCATTTTTTAATGTATCAAATGTCATCTTTAATAATTATGAATAAATATTGTGGTTTCTATCTTTGGATTAAACTAATACACTTTCTAATACTGAAACCTATTTTCAGCGCCTTTAATAAGATCACCTTGGTTTTGATGTTTTATTCTTTTAATATACCAATGGATTGTACTTGTTAAAATTTTATTTTAGGAGTTGTTACTAGTATTTATATTAGAAATTAACTTTTGTATATATGTCAGTTTTTATTATTAATGATATCCTGAATTTAAATAAAAATAAAGTGTCCCTTCTGCATTCTGATGAAGAATCTGAATAGAAATGGAATTAGGCTTTTCTTGAGGTTTTGATAGAATAATTATCAAACACATGAGTCCGGTACAAAGTCTTGGGCAGAATATCCTTGATTCCACTCTTAAACGCTTCGTACAAACATCTTAGGTGTTTATTGTAATTGGTAAATTTTTATTTCTTTGTATTCAGTGTTGATTTACTTATAATCTATTTTCAGTTTCCCTTCATTTACTCCTTGTTTGGAGAAGCCAAATCTATCACTGGCTTTTGGACAACGCCTGAATAATAAACATATGGCCAATCCTAAGGGGAGCAGATAATAACCGAAAACTCACTCTTGGGACAAGGAATTGTACAAGCACCCCTCATCAGCCACTACCCCACTTCCCTTTTTCAAAAATGCATAGGATGTGAGTGTATCCACTTGGTTGCAGAACTAATGCCATCTGCTTGACTTATGCGTATGGCTCTTTACTGATTCCACACTTGGGTAGATAAAATGGATACTTGCTTTTTTTTTTTGTCCATCTCTCAAACTTGTAATTTGAGACTTCAGTTTGTACTTAGATAGAGGAGAATTTCAGTATTTGTAATTATACACTATTTGAGCTTACAGAATTGAGGTAAAGATATTCTGCATTGAAGTTTGCCACCAAAGTCACGGCCAGTTAACTGTTACTCTGTTCATCTGGCTTTGACTTCTATACTTGTGCATATGTTTTTACATATGCTGCATATGTGAGCGTATGTAGCTCAAAAGGAAGAATGAATGGTTGAGAGCAGGATTAGGGTATTTGGCAGTCTCCTGATACATACCCACTCCAGTATTCTTGGGCTTCCCTTGTGGCTCAGCTGGTAAAGAATCTGTCTGCAATGCAGGAGACCTGGGTTCAATCCCTGGGTTGGGAAGATCCCCTGGAGAAGGAAAAGGTTACCCACTCCAGTATTTTGACATGGAGAATCTATGGACTGTATAGTCCATGGAGTCTCAAACAATCGGACATGACTGAGCAACATTTACTTTCACTTTGATATATAATAATGCCAATTCATTCTTATCAGTATTTCTAATTTTGTAGTACCTGTTATTAAGTTACCTTATATACTGAATCATTCTACTTTCTCCATAATAAAAAATTTGCTATTGCATATGAAGATATCCTGTTTCCCCTTATTTGCTAGTATTCTGTATCTTTAGACCAGCTACATAAGACAGATCAATTCTTTAAATCCTTTCAGGTACTCAAGACAAGCACATGGTTTACTCTTTTGCTGTTTATTTATTTTGCTTTTTATTTTGTTCTGAAATACATAATGGAAAAGAGGAAGGCAAAACTGCACAGATGTGCTGCTGGCATACTGCAACGAACCACAGGTTAAAATGGAACTCTTCCACATTTCTTAGACACAGCTGCTGCTGCTAAGTCACTGCAGTCATGTCCGACTCTGTGCGACCCCATCCACGGCAGCCCACCAGGCTCTCCCGTCCCTGGGATTCTCCAGGCAAGAACACTGGAGTGGGTTGCCATTTCCTTCTCCAATGCATGAAGGTGAAAAGTGAAAGTGAAGTCGCTCAGTCGTGTCCGACCCTCAGCGACCCCATGGACTGCAGCCTACCAGGCTCCTCCAACCATGGGATTTTCCAGGCAAGAGTACTGGAGTGGGGTGCCATTGCCTTCTCCGCATCCCAGGCTACTAGTAACCAAAGATGGGAGTGACACCCCTCCCACCCCCGAGACACACAAGTCTAGACACAGCTAGACTTGTATATTTTAAGAATCCTTCAATTGGAGAAAGAAATTCTATCACTGGAGTTGACAGAGACATTTACTTAGAACAGCAGTGAGAAACAGTTGTTTCTAGGCAATTATTTTATGAAGGGAAAAAATATATAATTAAGTCTAAGTTGGAAACTACTTATTTGGTTTAGCATTTCATAGCTATATCTAACGGAGAAGGCACTGGAACCCCACTCCAGTACTCTTGCCTGGAAATTCCCATGAGCGGAGGACCCTGGTAGGCTGCAGTCCATGGGGTCGCAAAGAGTTGGACACAACTGAGTGACTTCACTTTTACTTTTCACTTTCATGCATTGGCGAAGGAAATGTCAACCCACTTCAGTGTTCTTGCCTGGAGAATCCCAGGGACGGGGAAGCCTGGTAGGCTGCCGTCTATGGGGTCGAACAGAGTCTGGACACTACTGAAGTGACTTAGCAGCAGTAGCAGCAGATCTATCTAAAGCTAGCAGTTTTCAAAGTATCTTACTGAGGTACTTAATTAATATTCTTTGTTCATAATTATATAGTCTAAAAGAAGGTATAATTCTCATATGATTTAAAAATATCTATATATCAAGTGAGTTTCCTTTGACAATGGCAGGCTTTGATTTTACTCTATTTCTTAAAAAACTTAATGACATTAGAAAATATTTTTTATGATGAAAGATATGGTTCATAACCCTACCATCTGGTAATCAATTAATATTTAAAAGACCAGAAAAATTATATATATATATATATATATATATATATATATAAAATACATGGCTTAAAAAGTGTTTAACTTTTGGTTGCCACATGCATGGAATAGTTTTTTCCATCCCTTGACTCTGAGCCTGCTGCCTGCTGCTGCTGCTGCTAAGTCGCTTCAGTAGTGTCCGACTCTGTGCAACCCCATCGACGGCAGCCCACCAGGCTCTCCCGTCCCTGGGATTCTCCAGGCAAGAACACTGGAGTGGGTTGCCATTTCCATCTCCAATGCAGGAAAGTGAAAAGTGAAAGTGAAGTCGCTCAGTTGTGTCCGACTCTTAGCGACCCCATGGACTGCAGCCTACCAGGCTCCTCCATCCATGGGATTTTCCAGGCAACAGTACTGGAATGGGGTGCCTTTGCCTTCTCCGGACTGTGAGCCTATGTTTCCTTAAAGCAGAAGTGAGTCTCTTGCAGGTGGTATATAGCTGGCTCTTGCATGCTGCACCCTACGTCAGACATGGACTGGCGATTCAATTCTTACATGATCGTATACATGTTAGAATTCCCATTCTCCCAAATCATCCCACCTCTCCTCTCCTCTGAGTCCAAAAGTCCGTTATACACATCTGTGTCTTTTTCCTGTCTTGCATACAGGGTCGTCCTGGCCATCTTCCTAAATTCCATATATATGTATGTATAATTGGCTCCAGTTTCATCCATCTCATCAGAACTGATTCAAATGAATTCTTTTAACGGCTGAGTAATACTCCATTGTGTATATGTACCACAGCTTTCTTATCCATTCATCTGCTGATGGACATCTACGTTGTTTCCATGTCCTGGCTATTATAAACAGTGCTGCGATGAATATTGGGGTACATGTGTCTCTTTCAATTCTGGTTTCTCGGTGTGTATGCCCAGCAGTGGGATTGCTGGGTCATAAGGTAGTTCTATTTGCAATTTTTTAAGGAACCTCCACACTGTTCTCCATAGTGGCTATATTAGTTTGCATTCCCACCAACAGTGTAGGACGGTTCCCTTTTCTCCACATCCTCTCCAGCATAATACAAAAAACCTCGAGTAGCCAAAGCAATCTTGAGAAAGAAGAATGGAACTGGAGGAATCAACTTACCTGACTTCAGGCTCTACTACAAAGCCACAGTCATCAAGACAGTATGGTACTGGCACAAAGACAGACATATAGATCAATGGAACAAAATAGAAAGCCCAGAGATAAATCCACACACATATGGACACCTTATCTTTGACAAAGGAGGCAAGAATATACAATGGAGTAAAGACAATCTCTTTAACAAGTGGTGCTGGGAAAACTGGTCAACCACTTGTAAAAGAATGAAACTAGATCACTTCCTAACACCGCACACAAAAATAAACTCAAAATGGATTAAAGATCTAAATGTAAGATCAGAAACTATAAAACTCCTAGAGGAGAACATAGGCAAAACACTCTCAGACATAAATCACAGCAGGATCCTCTATGATCCACCTCCCAGAATGCTGGAAATAAAAGCAAAAATAAACAAATGGGATCTAATTAAAATTAAAAGCTTCTGCACAACAAAGGAAAATATAAGCAAGGTGAAAAGACAGCCTTCTGAATGGGAGAAAATAATAGCAAATGAAGCAACTGACAAACAACTAATCTCAAAATATACAAGCAACTTCTGCAGCTCAACTCCAGAAAAATAAACGACCCTATCAAAAAATGGGCCAAAGAACTAAATAGACATTTCTCCAAAGAAGACATACGGATGGCTAACAAACACATGAAAAGATGCTCAACATCACTCATTATTAGAGAAATGCAAATCAAAACCACAATGAGGTACCACTTCACACCAGTCAGAATGGCTGCGATCTAAAAATCTGCAAGCAATAAATGCTGGAGAGGGTGTGGAGAAAAAGGGAACCCTCCTACACTGTTGGTGGGAATGCAAACTAGTACAGCCACTATGGAGAACAGTGTGGAGATTCCTTAAAAATTGCAAATAGAACTACCTTATGACCCAGCAATCCCACTTCTGGGCATACACACCGAGGAAACCAGAATTGAAAGAGACACATGTACCCCAATGTTCATCGCAGCACTGTTTATTTATTTTTTTAATCCATTCTGCAGCCCTATCCTTTGGATTGGAGACCTCAATCTATTTACATTTAGAACAAGTATTGTCAGGAAAGGACTTACTAGTAACATCTTATTAATTAGTTTCTAACTATTTTCTAATTTTCTTATTCATTTCTTCCTTTTGCTTTTCTCTAATGATAATCTTTGATTCCTTTCTCTTTCTCTTTTGTGTATTGACTCTAGGCTTATCCATTGTGATTGACATGCGGATTACATAAAACATCATACAGATATAACTATTTTATGCTAACAACTTTGATCACAGACAAAATTCTAATTTTTTCCCTTTTTATGTTTTTGATTTTCACAGTTTACTGTTTATGTTGTATATACATTAAGAAATTATAGCAGATGTAGTTATTTTTAACAATTTTTTCCTTTAATCTTTGTACAGGTTTCCCCTACTATTAAAAAGTAGAATGTTACTATGAAAACTTTTTAAAGCTGAAATGGCATAAAATGAAGAAGTACTTTCTTTTTTTTTTTCTTGATTAAAGAGAAATTATCTCTTTGGATTTCTTTTGTTTAGAAAAAGATAGATACTGATGTAGATCTTTCATAAAAATGAAGTGTTGTAAAGGGAGCTTTTGAAAAGCAGGAGATACCTGCATTAGATTTAAGTGGTTAACATACTACTATAGCAACTTTCCTGGTGGCTCAGTGGTAAAGCATCCAACTGAAGTGCAGGAGACACAAGTTCAACCCTTGGGTCAGGAAGATCCCCTGGAGAAGGAAATGGCGGCCCACTCCAGTACTCTTGCTCAAAAAATCTCATGGACAAGGAGTCTGGTGGGCTACAGTCCATGGGGTCACAAGAGTCAGACATGACCTAGCAACTAAACCACCATATTCCTATATAATAGTATTAGAGTACGCTGAATTTGACTATGTATTTACCTTTACTAGTGTGTTGTGTGTTTCCATATGTTTTCATGCTGCTAATTAGCATCCTTTCAGTTCAGTCTGAAGAATTCCTTTCAACACTTTTTGTAAGGTAAGTCTTCACGTATACCAAGTTGCTTCAGTCGTGTCTGACTCTTGCACGACTCTATGGACTGCAGCTTGCCAGGCTCCTCTGTCCATGGGATTCTCCAGGCAAGAATACTAGAGTGAGTTGCCACGCCTTACTCGGGAGGCCTTCCCAACCCAGGAATCAGAACCACTTCTCTTATGTCACCTGCATTAGCAGACGGGGTGTGTGTGTGTGTGTGTGTGTGTGGGTGTATGGGTGCGTGGGTGTGTGTGTGTGTGTTTTCCACTAGCACCACCTGAGAAGCCCAATCAAGGCAATTCTAGCCTTGCCTGCATGATGAAATTTCCCAGCTTTTGTTTGTTTGGGCAAGTCTTCATCTCTTCTTTATTTCTAAAGGTCCACTTTACCAGATAAGCATCCATGGTTAGCAGTTGTTTTTTTTTTTTTCCCCTCTTTCAGCATATTGAATATACCATCCTGTTCTCTCCCAGCCTCTGATGTTTCTGCTGCTGAAAAGTTGCTGATAGTGTTAGAGTTCTCTTGTAAGTTATATGCTTCCTTCTTGATAATTTTAAGAATCTTGCTTTGGCTTTGACTTTGACAGCTCTATTAAAAGTGTCCTGGAAAAATTCTCACTGGATTTGCTTGGAGACTTATGAGCTTCATGAAATTGAATGTCCAAAACTCTCCCCAGATTTGGAAAGTCATTAGCCATTATTTCTTTAAATAAGCTTTCTCTTCCTTCTCTCTCTCTTCCCTTTCTGGGACTGCAATAGTTCACTGACTGTTTCTCTTGCTGATATTCCATATATCACACTAGCTATTCTCACTCCTCTTTATTATCCTCTGACTAGCATCTCAAAGGTCCTATCCTCTACATTATATATGCTATTTTCTGCTTGATCCATCCTACTGTAATGGATGTATTTCTGTTGCTTTCTTTCGATGCTTTCTCTTCCATCTTTCAGTTCATTCACTGTACTCTTCCATTCTAGGATTCTCTTTGATTTGTTTTAATATATCTCTATGGTAAAGTTCTCTTTTATTTGTGTATTTTTTTTTCTGATTTCATTAAATTGTCTTTTTGTCTTTTCTTATGGTTTATAGCTCTAAACCTCCTTAAAAGACTTTAGGGAACTTTTTAGTCTTGCCCCTGCTCCCTGCCCCATCCCCTTCTCTCACTACTTCTTCAAGTGTTGAGAGGCAGAGCTGGAGCAGCCTGCTCACTGTAATGAATGATTTTCCCACCTTGAGGGTAGGACTCCATGTGAGCCTCTGCCCATGTGAGGGGTGGGACCCCCTCAGGTGTCCAGAACCAGGAGCCCCCACCAGGTCCTTAGAGGAGGAGGAGGGAGAGGAGGAGAGGACTGCTCTGTCACCCATCCCATTTTTCTCTTTTATCTTACTGTTGCCACAGCAACACTAGAATTGGCAACATGGCAGAATTCTCTCTGCCCCAGTATGAGGTGCATTTGGGGACTGCCATTCAGCCAACGCAGCTCCTATGTCTTCCATGGACTCTGCTTAATTCTGTAAGGACTGGAGAGCTGTGGAGGCCCAGCTTGCAGGACTGGTGGGGCCATCTCCCAGAATCCCCACCCCAGGAGTCTGTATGCAGTTTGAAGAGCGGCACTATGGGGGCCCACTGGGTCAGTCCCAGTGATCCAGACCTAGAGATGACAGTAGGGTCACCCAGGCTGTGGAGTGGGATGGGGGTGATAAAAGGACAGAGCAGTAAGATGATCAGTAAAACCAAGGCCAACCCTGAAGGTGATGGCTCAGTGCCACCTTCTGGCTAAAGGGGTGACTGCTGTTCACTATTAAATCTTGTGCTGTGTGCTAAGTAGCTTTGGACGTTGTCCAAGTCTTTGCGACCCTATGGACTGTAGCCCGCCAGGCTCCTCTGTCCATGTGATTCTCCAGGCAAGAATACTGGAGTAGCCCTCCTCCAGGGTATCATTCTGACCCAGGGATCGAACCCACATCTCTTATGTCTCCTGCACTGGCAGGCGGGTGCTTTACCACTAGCGCCAGCTGTGAAGCCTTAACATGGATGTAAAACTTGGCCAGGTGACTCTCTGAAACCTGTGCATTGCCCCAGGATAGATTTCCAAGACCTTCAACTTTAATACCATGCATGATGTGAGCTCAAAACAGAGACTTATGTGCTAAAAATGTGAAAGTCTCAGTAGACTCACTTTCAGGGTTTCAATGGCATGACATTTGTTTATGGCCAGATAGGCACTGGCAGGGCATACCATGCAGGGGACCTGGACAGAATCCAAGTGACAAGGTCATCCCCAATACCTTGGAGCACTTCCTCTATTTCTTGCACTCGTACTATCAGCAGTGCCTGGTCCAGTCCTCCCACCTGGAGATATACCTAGAAGAGATTTGAGACCTGCTGTCCAAGGAGTCCAGAAGGAACCTAAAGCTGATGGAGAATGCTGAGGCATCTACATCAAGGATCTCTCCTCCTTTGTAACCAAGAATGTCAAGGAGATTCACCATATGATGAACCTATGAGAGCAGACTCAGGTCATGGGCAACACACACATGAATGAAATCAGCTCGTGCTCCTACTCTACTTCCTCACCACCATGGGGTACAGTGGCTGTGATGGCCAGGACCACAGCTGTTTGGAAAAACTCAACCTTGTTGAACCTGGCCAGGAGCAAGAGGTAGAACAAAGCAAATCTCTACTTAACTGAAGGGACAGCCACACAGTCCATGGATAGTGATGCCAGTGGAGGTGGTGGAAGAGAACAGCATAAGGAAGCTTCCAAAATAAACTTCTCTCTGAGCAATGTAGTTACTGTCCTGGTGGGCAACAGGAGCACCCACATCCCCTATTAGGACACCAAGCTGATTTGGCTGCTCTAGAACTCTTCAAGGAGAAGGCAATGGCACCCCACTCCAGTGCTCTTGCCTGGAAAATCCCATGGATGGAGGAGCCTGGTGGGCTGCAGTCCATGGGGTTGCTAAGAGTCAGATACGACTGAGCGACTTCACTTTCACTTTTCACTTTCACGCATTGGCGAAGGAAATGGCAACCCACTTCAGTGTTCTTGCCTGGAGAATCCCAGGGACGGGGGAGCCTGGTGGGCTGCCGTTGATGGGGTTGCACAGAGTCGGACATGACTGAAGCGACTTAGCAGTAGCAGCAGAACTCTCCTGGGGTCAAAGACAAGATCATCATAGTGGCCACCCAGGTGCCAGTTTCTTACTGGCTACAAGAGCCTCTCCAACCACTGCTTTACCAACAAAGACAAGGAAATCAAGAACAACCTCTGAGTGCATGAGGACCCCAAGGACACATTGCTGTATGAATTCCAGGAGATCACCTACCTGAAGTCTCATCTGGAGAAGAAGGAGATGCTGGAAAACTGGCTATGGAGGAAGAGCAGCAGCATAAAGAACAATAACATAAAAAGTAGCCGTATAGAAAGCACCATGTCAGCCCTGGTAGGTTACCAGGAAGGGCCAGTAATCAAAGCCTGGGAGGCCAAAGAAGAGGATAACAACATCAACCACCAGCACCACCACCTGCCCCAGCCTCCTGAAGCTAGCCTTGGATGAAAACATGGATAATTCACCTTCAGGTGCGCAAGCAGTGACTCATGGAAGAGAAGGTGACCAGCCAGGATGACTGCAATCTTATGAGTGAGAACAGGCAGAAGCTGCTAGGGATGAAGGAGAAGGTGCTGCAAGACCTATGGTAGGAGCAGAAGGCCACAGAACTGCTTGCAGTCAAAGTGAGCTTCTCTATTGGGGCAAGAGCATCATGCATTACACCAAAGAGAAGTAGAAGACATTGAAACTGAAGAGTGATGAGACTGCAGAACAGAAATACCATGAGCAGGAAATACAGTCGGAGCTGATGATCTGAGATGAGGAGGCAATGTAGTTTCAGGCTACGTACACATCCATTCAGCAGGAGATGGAAGTCAAACCCAAGAAACTCATGAAGTTCCAAGTCAAACAGCAGGTTGTGAAGGCAGAGACCTGGGGCCAGCATGAGGAGTATATCCACATGTAGCTGAACCTGAAGAAGGCAACAAATGAGGAGATCTAGGAACTCAGGTTCAAGTACCTAATCACTGAGAACTTCATCCCACTTGAGGAGAATAAGATTATAAACTTGCTTTTCCTGGACTATGAAGAAAAGCATTAGAAGGTCCAGCCAGTTGTGCCAGGTGGATTTAATAACAGCTAAAAGAAGAAGCATCCCATGACTGCAGTGGGCTACACGAGGTCTATCACCCAGTACTCTTGGGGTGCCTTGCCATCCCAGCTTCACAGCTGAAAGTAGGGGCTGACCTTTTTGGAGCTGGATATATCCCCTCCAGCTGTGTTTATGTTGGAATTCTCTCATAGTCAAGAACAAGATCCCCCATGCACTACATATGGAAAGGCTCATGCAGTTAAAACAGATTTCTGGAAAGAACATCTACCTGTAAAGTCTGAAAGTCCAGATCCTGGTCCCAGAGCCCTCAGTGGCCTCCAGGTGCCAGCACATGTACCCCAGTGGCCTCTGCTGTGCTGCACACCATGACAACTGTGGACCAAAATGACAATCTTCAGTCAGGCTACCCATCTGACAGATTCCTGGGATGGTGCAGCTAACCCTGGAGATCTGTCCTGAAAGCACAACTGTCAGTGACCACGCCTCCTCCGAGGTGACCGATCCATTGACCAGCAGGCCAGACGCTAAGCTCTACCTGCAGGGGTCTCCCAGCTTTGCCCTCAGAGTGCTCTTGAAACAAAAGGAAACTCCAGAATCTTAAGTTCAGAGTGTTAGGTAGTTAGAATAGGGAAAAGGAGTCCAAAATGGTGGTGGCTAAAAGACAAAGAAGGGAAAAGCCTGCGAAAATAGGACAAAGGAAGGTCTGAAGACTGGAGTGAGGACCTCAGGTAAAACGAGCAGCACTCCTGGCTAGCCCAATTTACATAGCGCAGGCCCAGTGGGAGGAGAAAAAGCATATATAAAGAGGAGCCAAAATTGTGCCAGAGCCTCTCTTCTCTTTGTGTCTTTTGGGTTGGCATGCCTTCACACCTCAAGGATGTCTTTTCCTTTACTTTCTCAATAAAACTGAGCTGTAACACGGAGCTGTAACACTGCTCTGTCACTTCAAATTTTTGTTGCCAAGAGGTAGAACAGAACCAAGGAAATTACACAGTCTCCTGACAAGAGTAAGATGGGAGCAAGGGTGGAGTGGAGGTGGGGATGGTCTCCTTATTGATCTCTGACTTCTGGAACATGTCCATCCCTGAGATAGCAGGCTTCAACACGGCTGACTCTCACCTTTGTGGATATGCCTGCTGTGCTATTTGTATATGGAGGTTTTGTGATTGTTGCTGTTTTACAAGTTTACTTTGACACCTGGGATGTAGATAATGGTTTCCTTGTTGTTGACTTCATAAAGTTCTCTTTCCTCTAGACACGAAGTCCGGAGAGGAAGGGAACACACCTGTTCAAGGCTGCAACAAGTGGGGAGGGGCATCCAGCCTCGGGCCCACGGGATGAGGGGCACGGAGCACGCAGTTCGAAGAGGCTGGCAGGGCTGTGTTACCGCAAGAAAACAGCCCAGAGGCCTGGCAGCCAGAGAGAATGGTGCTCTCAGCGAGCTGGGGGGTGCTGACGGTGGGGCTGCTGGCGTGGGAGCAGCTGCAGCAACAGAGAGAGTGGTTGCGGGTCCCCCCGGGGTGTGGCGGCTGGCTGGCTGGTTTGCTCAGGTGGAACTTGTCCTCCGCTTTGAGGAGCTTCCTGCAGGTGGGCCGCCAGAGATCCCGCGCATGCCCAGTGAAGCGGGGCCACACCAACTCTCTTCACAAACTTCTGGAACCCCTGCCGCGGGCAGCAGGCAAAGGTTCCTATACGTGGTGAGGTCTCAGCCCCCAAACTTTCTCACAGCCTGCATAATAGCACTTGGGCTTCTTTGAGGAACTGAGGTCAGCGCTACTTCGGCCCCTTAGGTAGCCTTCTTTGAGGCCGGGCTTGCTCTAGTCTGGCTTCTTGCTCAGGCTCCAGTTCCACAGGGGCTGGAGATGAGGCTTGTTTCTCGCGGGGCTCGCTGGAGGCGGGGTGGGGGTGGCTACACTGCCCCCCACGAGCGGGTGGTGGAGCGTGGTGGGGTGCAGAGGCAGCGGTTCCTCCTGTTGCTGCTGCTATGTCACTTCAGTCGTGTCCGACTCTGTGCGACCCCATAGACGGTGATTCCTCTTACAAGCCTCCAATTTGCATTCTGCAAGGGCGTGCGGCTGAGCTTTCTGATTGACGTCCTCTGGGACCCCTGCTACTGGGAAGTGGAAAGCCCTGCTCTTGTCTTCTTGGCCTGGGGCACCGTTGTGGATCAGCAGCTGCCTGGGCCCTTCTGACCATGTGCAATCGAGTACCTGAGCAAGGACAAGAAAGAAACAGAACCAACCTCTAGTTATAAAATAAGTAATAATGGGGATGTGACAGTACAACACGGAGACTAGTTAATACTTTTTGTATACGTAAAGCTGCTACGAGTGTGGATGTTCTCACCTCAAGAGAAAAACCCGGCTATTTTTATTTCCTTATCGGGATGTTTTGGGAATTGATTACTAGCAGATTGCTGCCATCCCTTGTTGGAGTCATGTTTCCATTATTTTTTAATTTTTTCCTTAAAGTTCTTGCAGCTGCTGTCCTTCCATTAGAAGTAGCAGGCACTTTCTCCAGTCTTTACTGGCTGACTTTAGGAAAGAAATACCTTCCCAATGCTGTTCAGGGGATTCTGAGGCTTCCTCAGTCTCTCTGTGGTTACACCTGCGTCACACTTCTTGCTGCTTCTTTTGGCAAAATTTTTAAGCTTCATTCCATCTTGCAGCTCACCAGGTGCGTTGCTGACAGCTTCCTTTTGACTTTCCCAGTGGTGACTCTAAAGCTCAAATTTGTGGTTGCTTCCTGGTCTGCAGATTCTGGCTGATTTTCTGCAATGCTTACTAGCCATCTGCCAAAGCTTATTCTTCCTGCCATTGAGAGTATGTACAGGGAACTGGTCACACCATTAGATGATGTGTGGGTGAGTTGCACAAAGCGCTGGGGGTGCCCATGGGCAAGTTGGGAAGAATCACAGGTAAGCCTCCTCCAGTGGCTCTTGGATGGGCTTCTTGATGGTGTACAAGAGGCATTTAACAATCTCTGGATCCACATCCCTTCAGTGACCTCTGCCACTCTCCCAGCATCTTCCCTGCCCTAAGTAGTGCAGCTCATGACTCAGTTCTCTGGATGGGGTGAAAAAGAAATGATCCTCTTGGGCTGCATCTCACTTGCCTGGGGAATCTTGAGTACTCATTCTCATGCTTTCACTTTCCCCAAGTGAGAAATCATGGTCCAGGGTGGTCTCTTTTGGCACTAATGTGTGCTGCCTTGGGGGAGGGGTTATGCAGGTAAAGTCAAACTGTCCTTCTTTCCCTTTCCGATGCATCCAAATTCATACATATGTATTTTTTAACCTCCAACGGTTTGATAGAACTATTCAACTGGATTCCTGGACTTCTGCAAAGGCTTTCTCATCCATGAATCTAACTGTTCTCTGGGCGGGGGCTGAAGAGCAGGAACCAGTTAACAAGGCATTGCAGGTTCTACCACCAGGACCAAGGTATGTAAGCATAGTACCTGAAGCACTTTATGATGGTTGATGTGAACTGGATCCCAGTGACGCTGATGTTTCGAACAAACAGAAAACCCAGCACAGTCTGGATGTCCTGATTTGATTTGTGATTGATTGAACTTTGAATCATAGGTGTGTGATATTCTCATAACTGCTGAAATTAATATTCCATGGAGCCTTAAAATCAAAAGAAAACCATGTTCAGTGTTATTTTTCTGTACAGCAGTCCTATTAGTAATTACTTATAAATAGACTAGATTATCTAAAGTTAAAAAAAGGATACTTGATATTGTTTGTGTGTTTCTTGGCTTTATTACCCTTTGTGGTACCATACGGACTTGAGTAAAATTGGTAAACATTTTTTATAGACTCCCACTGTCATTGATTCAATAGATCTATTAATGTTTACTCAGTGTTTTATTACTTTTAGTGAGTTTTTGATAGAATATCATGTTTGATGTAATTCAAAACATTGAATATATTCTTTTTGACTTTGCAAAAAGAAATTGGTTTATTATCATTTTTAAAGTTTTATTGGAGTATATTTAATTTACAATGTTGTGTTAGTTTCAGGTGTCCAGCAAAGTGATTCAGTTATACGTATATTCATTCTTTTTCAGATTCTTTTCTCATGCAGGTTATCACAAAATATTGAATTGAGTTCCTTGAGCTATACAGTAGATCCTTGTTGGTTATCTATCTTATATATGTGCTAAGTTGCTTCAGTTTTGTCTGACTATGGATTGTAGCCCTCCAGGCTCTTCTGTTCATGGGATTTTCCAGGCAAGAATACTGGAGTTGGTTGCTATTTCCTTCTCCAATCTTATATATAGTAGTGTGTATATGTTAACCCCAGTCTCCTGATTTATCCCTCCTCACCACATTTCTCCTTTGGTAACCAGTCCATGGGGTTGCACAGAGTCAGACACGACTGAGCAACTTCACTTTCACTTTCACTTCCATGCATTTGAGAAGGAAATGGCAACACATTCCAGTGTTCTTGCCTAGAGAATCGCAGGGACCGCGAAGCCTGGTGGGCTGCCATCTATGGGGTTGTACAGAGTCGGACACGACTGAAGCGACTTAGCAGCATCAGCAGCAGCAACCATAAGTTTGTTTTCAATATCTGTAAGTCTGGTGAAGTTTTGTAAATAAGTTCATCTGTATCATTTTTTAAAATGAGATTACACAAATGAGTGAATTCATATGATGTTTGTTTTTCTCTGTTTAACTTACTTAGTATGATAATCTCCAGGCCCATGCATGTTGCTGCAAATGGCATTATATCATTCTTTTTCTGACTAATATCCCATTGTATATATATACCACAACTTTATCCATTTCTCTGTTGATGGGGATTTAGTCTGCTTCCTTTTCTTGACTATTGTAAATAGTGCTGCTATGAATGTTGAGGGGCATGTATAATTTTCAAATTATGGATTTCTTCTGATATATACCCAGGAGTGATATTGCTGAATTATATGATAGTCCTATTTTTAGTTTTTAAGGAATCTCCATGGTGGTTGTACCAATTTACATTCCCCCCAAGAGGGTAGAGGGTTCCCTTTCCATCACACCCTCTCCAATAAGTCCCTTTATTGTTTGTAGACTTTTTGATGATGGCCATTCTGACTGGTGTGAAGTGATAACTCACTGTAGTTTTGATATTCATTTCTCTGATAAATTAGTGATGTTAAGCAGTTTTTCATGTTCCTGTTGGCCATCTGTATGTTTTCTTTGGAGAAATGTCTACTTAGGTCTTCAGCCCTTTTTTTATAATGTTTTATTTTTTTTATACAGAACTGCATGAACTGTTTGTATATTTTAGAGATTAATCCCTTGTCAGACGTTTCATTTGCAGATATTGTTTCCTATTCTATGGATTGTCTTTTTTTTTCTTTTTTATGGTTTCCTTTGCTGTGCAGAAGCTCGTAAGTTTAATTAGGTCCCATATGTTAGTTTTTGGTATTATTTCCATTACTCTAGGAGGTAGATAAAAAAAAGATATTGCTGTGATTTATGTCAAAGAGTGCTCTGTGTTTTCCTGTGTGATTTTTATAGTGTCCAGCCATACTTTGAGGTCTTTGATTCATTTTGAGTTTATTTTTGTGTATAGTGTTAGAGAATGTTCTAATTTCATTCTTCTATATGTTGCTGTCCAGTTGTTTCAGCACCAGTTATTGAAGAGACTGTCTTTTCTCCACTGTGTATTCTTTCTTCCTTTGTCACAGATTGAGAGACCATAGGTGTTTGGGTTTATTTCTGGACTTTCTATCCTATTCCATTGGTCTATATTTTTGTTGTTGTTGTTTTGGCACCAGTATCATACTGTTTTATTACTGTAGCTTTTTACTATAGTCTGAAGTCAGGGAGCCCGATTCCTCCAGTTCCATTTTTATTTCTCAAGGTTGCTTTGGCTCTTCGGGATCTTTTGTCTTTCCATACAAATTAAAAAAAAAAAAAAAAAAGAGTTCTAGTCCTGTGAAAAATCCAGGGCTTGCATTGAATCTGTGCATTGCTTTGGGTAGTATAGCCATTTTCACAGTATGGAGTTACTGCTTTGTGCTGGATCCTAGTATCTGTAATTTTATGTGTGCCCTCAAGGAGCGGAGCCTCTGTTTCCCCCAGTCCTTGGAGCTTCTGCACTCAAGCTCCACTGGCTTTCAAAATTTGGGTGTTCCTCCTCCTGATCCCAGACCCTCAGGTGAGCCTGATAGGGTTCAAAATTCTTTCTCTTGTGGGAGAACTTCTACAATTTAATTGTCTTCCAGTCTGAGAGTCACCCACCTGGAGGGTGTGGGATTTATGTTGTGACAGCACCCCTCCTACCATCTCGTTGTGACTTCTTCATTGTCTTTTGAATGTGAAGTATTCTTTTTTATAAATTCCAGTGTTTTTGTGTGTGTGTAATGGTTATTCAGCAGTTAGTTGTGATTTTGGTGTTTTCTTCAGGGGAGATGAGTTTGAGCTCAAGTCATTTTACTTCATCACCTTTTCTTGAGTAGAGGGGCTGCTTTTAATTTGGGTGCTTGCTGTCTCTTTGTGGTGTGTGCTCGCCATTATCCCCTTGATATGGGGTATTCAGTTACAGCAACCCTTGTGCACTCTTGGGATGGTAGGGCAGCACTTGGCATCTGCTTGTGGGTCTCCTAGGCTGTGGCTGCTGTCCACGCATTCCCAGCTTAGTGGGGGCAGAGCTTTTTGCCTGCTCGTGAATCTCATAGTTGCAGCCTATGTTCACCTCTGGAGCCCATAATGTGGTGGCAACTTTGGAGAAGATATTTAACTCTCTTGGGAAATAGAAAAAAATATTGTGTTGATACCATAAACAGTGGTCCCCAACCTTTCTGGTGCCAGGGCTGACTTCATGGAAGAAAATGTTTCCATGGTTCAGTGGGAGGGATGGTTTCAGGATAATTTAACTGCATTATATTTGTTGTATACTTTATTTCTATTATGTTTACATCAACTCCACTTCAGATCATCAGGCATTAGTTCCCAGAGGTTGGAGAGCCCTGCCATAACATGCATTTCCCAAGTGCTTCTTCTAACCAAACAGTGAACTGTTCGGGTATATTCACTGCATGCCTCATTGCAAAGTTGACATATAATATTTAATTCATGAATGAGAACGAGATATGTCACTTGGAATTCAGTGGTTTTCAAAGCAGTTTTCACAGAAGACTCAAAATCCTAAGGCCTCTGCATTAATCTTAATATGAAATGCAAATAACACATTTGAACTGTTGCTCTGCCTTAGGACAAAATATTTCTGACCTAATGCTAAAATAGGACTTCAGTATAAAGGCAAGAATGAAGGTTCTTAAATAAACACACAATAATAAATTTCATTGATTTTGCCTGTGCTTTAAATATTTATATATACCATTAGGTTGTGATTCAAATTATTAAAATGTATTAGTTCATCTCATTTCTGCATTTCAGTACATTATGGATAGTCTTTATGTCAACTAATGATTACTTTGCCTCTAGTTAATATGCTGTATTATTTTTGTTGTAAAGTATGTTAAACTGAGTTAATCATATATACATATACTTATATGAAAGTATATAGATATTTTTATAATTCATTAAAATGTTATTAAATTCTGATGCCAAGTAAGTTTGTTTTTCCATTAGTATGTACGTCATTTAGGATACTTATAGTGGTGACAACACTGAATCTCAAAGTAACTTAAAATCAATTAATTTATATCCAAATTATGGCAGAAATTGCTCTTTTAGCTGACAAAGAGTAATAAAAGCTAACTTCCTTACTCAGCATCCATCTTAATTGCTTCAAATAACTGCTTAATTTATATGTCTCACTATAAGGTTATTATGAATACTCTGATTGGCCAGTCTGGGTTTCAGGTTCATTTCTGTAGGTTGAGTTAAATTACCTATCAAATGAGTGAGTAGCTTTTCTGCAACCAAAAAAGGTTTTCATTATAAGGTAAAAGGATAATGAATTTTCAGAGGTAATAACATTTAGTTTTCATAGCCTAATTCTATAGCCTTATCAACTTCAGCCTGCCCTTCAGGGATTTGGCTTCAAACTGTATGCATAACCTCTGACAGTCTTGGGAGCTTTGATCTTTTTCAGTCTACTGCTGCTTTCTATACTCAATAATATTTGAGGAAGTCTACTGAGGGTCCCAAGATTGAAAGTCCTTCAATTTCTCCAATACAGAAAGATCTGAGTGTTTTATTGCCTTGATGAAAACCCCAGAGCCCTTCATTGCTCTTAGTATAAGTCTTATCACAACCCTTTCCTTTGGTTTATTTTCTTATTCTTATATCTTTCCAGATATATCTTTCAAAAACTCAATATCTAGAGCTCTGTTCTTCAGTAATATTGAATTTTTTAGTTAAAAGTACTATAGTCATTTAACCCTATTTCATTTGACTTCTGAATATGCTCTTCCCTCTTTTAGGATCCACCTATGTGCTTCAATGTCTTCACTCAGCTAACATATATAGTCACTTGTATGATTTTATCATATATCATTTAATCTGAGAAGAGCATTCCTCTGAAATAAACCTGGCAGCCAACTGCTCAGCTATTCCAGTTACATTATAAATTTGATCCTGTGCCTTTTTATCCCAACATTATATACATACTTTGAAAACATATATTAGGGCCAATATATTAAGATGCCCATGAATATGAACACATGCCCAAGTCTGAACTCTATATACTAAAGTTTAGGGCAAAGGTCTTCGTGTTATCATTAGCCAAAGTTATACTATGAAGGCAGTTTTCAAATTCTGGGAATTATGGGACTTTCCTATTTCTCATAGTTCTGGTCAATGATATGGTTGCTTTAACTTATAAAATTATGTATATGGATGTATATTTTCTAGGTATGCCAAAATGCAGTGTGACTCTAGACATGAAAGTAACAGAATCAAGATAAGTTATCTTCTTTATTCTTACAATGCTTCACAATTTTATCTATGTCTGTGTGCTGTTTTTATATCCTCTACAATCCAATATAAGACTTTGTTCCCACATGTTAAAGTTAATGTCAGTAACTGGATGGCCTCCTGATTTAGAGATAAGCAAATATGCTGACATTTCATGCACTCAGGAGTTAATAAATGTTCCTCAAATTATTGGTAAAATCAGTTGTTCACTCTCCCTTGCAAAAATTTTAGAATAGTAAACTGATTCCTCAGCTATGCTCAGTGAAAATGTGTTAGTCACTCAGTTGTGTCCGACTCTTTGTGACCGCACTGACTATAGCAAGCCAGGCTCCTCTGTCCATGGAATTTTCTAGGCAAAAATATTGGAGTGAATTGCCATTCCGTTCTCCAGGGGATCTTCCCAACTCAGGGATTGAGGCTGGGTCTCCTGCCTAACAGGCAGGTTCTGTCTGTTCAGTCACCAAGTCATGTCCGACTCTTTGCTTCACTTAGGCTCTTCAGGATACTTATGCTCAGAGACATTAAAACACAATAACACAGATTGGTCATACTTATTGCTCCACTGTCTTACTCTGACTGACCATCTGCTGTTACTCAAAACAAGGAAAATATTTTATTGTTTGTGACTTTTCTTTTCTTTTTTTTTTTTTTTCAGAAGCTGGGGTGATTCATAATCAAATTTCAGCAGTCATAAGGCAAAGGTAGCAACCCACTGGGAAGTCAACATAGAGCACCTCTGAAACCAAGGGTTGCTATCTCAGTGCTTCCCAGATGATGCACCTCTTTGAGATGTATCATAAAGCCAGGCATAAACATAGTGAGACCATGATATTTTTATAGGACCTGACCGTAGTGAAAAGATAAACCTTAGTCTTCTGTCCATTTTGTCCTATCCACATTGCATGGAGGCAGTGTGATGATTTACCTGTAAGATTAAATGAGCGTTGGACTGTCAAATCATATTTCTAATTTAGTGAAGTATAATTAGCATAACTTTATGTAGTTCCATGAGTTATGATAAATATACATACTCATGGTTCCATGTGAAAGTGAAAGTTGCTAAGTCATGTCCAACTCTTGCAACCCAATTGGACTGTAGTCTGCCAGGCTCCTCTGTCCATGGACTTCTCTAGGCCAGAATACTGGAGTGGGTAGCTGGTCCCTTCTCCAGGGGATCTTCCCAACCCAGGGATCAAACCCAGGTCCCCCACATTGCAGGCGGATTCTTCACAGCTGAGCCACAAGGGAAGCCTATACCCACAGTCAAAACATATAACATTTTTCATCTCCCCAGAAAGTTTCTGTGTATCACTTTTCAGGCAGCCCTGCCCTAATCCCTGATTCAGACATCTGCTGTAACTATAGATTAGTTTTGCCTCCTCTAGAATTTTATATACATAATATATTAATTTCTGGAGGCATCTATAAAAAATACAGCCACAAACGTGGTGGCTTAAAACAGTAGAGCATATTTAATTTATAGTTGCTGTGAGTAAATGGTTTTCTTAAATAGAAAATACAAAAGATAAATGTAGCAAAGTATATATAAACACTATGTACTGAAAATACTAAACATTGGTAAAAAAAAAAATTATTTCCCTTTTATTTGGGGAATCCATCAGAAGGGTACACCTGAAAGGAGTATAACATAAAGCGTGAAATTTCACCTACCATTTTTGGAGGAAGTGGGAATATATGGAAACATGAGAAAGAAGGTGGGTGGCCTTTAGGAGCAAAGACCAATCTTTAGAGCTAGCAAGAAAATGGGTCCTTACCACAAGTAAGGAAGCTAAGAAAATTAATCCTGCCAATTGAATCAATTTGGATCAGATTCCTCCCTAGAGACTCCAGAAATGAGCACAGACCTAATAGGTATCATAAGCAAAAGCAGAGAGATTTATGGTATATTAGACATCTGTAGTATAAGAGACAAGAGTCAGAAGTTACAGTGTATTTACTTTGCCCTTTTATTCCATGGAAAAGCCAGGGCTTATATTCCTGATGCTAGAGGGGAAAAAATAGGCACAGCAAATGTTGGCTGTTAAGTGACTTTCCTTCTGTTGCACTTTTTATCATGCAAGTGAGTTGTTCCAAAGTTATGCCAATAGTGGACACTCTTTAGATACAAAAGAAACTGAAACAGTGCTTGCCTGTGTAAACAAAAGGTTAAAATGAAATAGTAAAAGAAAAGGTAGCTGAACAAAATTAGCTTCTGGCTGATTTATTTGCATTCTAAAAAAATTTTTTTTTTCCCAAACTGCTTATAA
The DNA here is from genome assembly GCF_016772045.2 of Ovis aries. Taxonomy (NCBI): domain Eukaryota; kingdom Metazoa; phylum Chordata; class Mammalia; order Artiodactyla; family Bovidae; genus Ovis; species Ovis aries. The sequence continues at coordinate 64,763,563 of NC_056059.1, read as the reverse complement.
TTTAAATTATAGAACTTTTATTAAAAAGTTTTATATGCCTCATTTTATTGCTGTAGAATTTAGAAAAAAGTAATAAGTGATGGCTTACCCAAAATTGCAGCTAGAGAGAATACTATAATCTGCAATAGAACCTAGGACCCCTATTCCTCTAAAAGTAAATATCTGTTTCCAATTTTAACAAAAATATAAATTGCATTTCTATACATTATATTTTGTTAGATGTATTTATATTCAATGGTTAATCTGAAAATGTTACTTTAAATTGTATGTTAAAAATGCTGAACATTAATACAAAATATATTAAAATAATCTATTAATTGCACAATAACAGCCATTAATTTCTCAACACTGTGTGATTCTTTTGCTTGCTTATTGAGCCTAGTATTTGACTATAGTGATAAAATGCATTATAAAAGTTATTACAGTAGTTAGTCATGATGCAGCTAGTTTGGAAACCAAACCAGGCATAAATGCAGCAGTAATCACAGAGTCCAGAGGACTAGTTTAATCTAAAATGAAAATTTTCTAATCATTCACATTTATTCCAGATTGAACTTACATGGTTAAAGACTGTATCTAGAGAGTTTCTTTCATTAAAATTACCATTAACTTTAATTTTTAAAGATTATTCCTTTATATGACAAGAAGTACCTACTTAGAGATTTCCATAAACCAATATTCGCATTGCTGTCAGGATTTATAATTGAAGTGCTTTAAATTTAATTATTGTAATTGCACTGTACTTGATGGTGTGAGTAGAACTGACATAGGCTAGTGTACATTTTGTGTCTGCTGATAGAGATCCCTGTATGTCTCCAATGCTGCATAATTTCTTGCTTAAGCATAGCTCTTTGGGAAAGTGGACAGAAATATGAAAAGCAAATGGGATAAAGAGAATAGTTTAAAAAAAGAAAATAAATGAGAATGAAAACTCTTTACAGAGGAAAAATGAAGCCAATGATTTCTAGACTTCAAAGTCTAATTGCTACCATAAAATTGCAGAGGTTACAGTAGTCTAATGTGGATTATAAACAAATGGAAAGGATTGGTTTGAGAAGACTTACACAGTGTCAGTATTTATGATAAAGAAACATGAGTGTAAAGAAGAACCCTCTAATTCTCTAATGCTGTTGTTTAGTCGCTAAGTGGTGTTTGATTCTTTTGTGACCTTTTGGACCATAGTCCACCAGCTCCTCTGTCTGTGGGATTTTCCAGGCAAGAATACTGGAGTGGGTTGCCATTTCCTTCTTCTTAGAGATAGCTTAAATGATGCCTTCAAGCATAGCACTAAATTCTAGGTGAACATTAGTATTAAACATAATATAAAGATGTGCTTTATCAAGGCACTCCAAGTTTTGTATCAAACATCACAAATATTTTATAATTTGATAAACTTTGTATTATGTTACTTGAATATGCCTATCTGATAGATGAAGAATGAGAATGTGAAGAATCTTATATATTTATGATAAAAGCTAACAGGTGTTTTTTTCTTATTTCTAAATGTTCTAAGAATATCCTTTATTTAGAAAATCCTTTACAGATTATTTCATTCATTCCCTTGAAATTCATCTCAAAATTTTCCTGAAATACTACTAAACCTGCATTTTCCTAAAATATTAAAATTCTTATTTAGTCTTCTAAGAAATTGAGAATGCAATATGATGATAAAATAATTGTTTAGTGCGTGGAATCAAAAAGTGAAGATATAGTTTAAAAATAAAATAGCTGCAGATTTTAATGTTGGTATTTAAAAACATTCCAGATATTTATGCGTGCTAAGTCCCTTCAGTCGTGTCCAACTCTTGCAACCCCATGGACTGTGGCCTGCCAGGCTCCTCTTTCCATGGGATTCTCCAGGCAAGAATACTGGATGCCCCCAGGCAAGGGCATGGTTTTCATGCCCTCCTCCAGGGGCTCTTCCTAACCCAGAGATCAAACCCACGTCTCCTGTGGCTCCTGCACTACAGGCAGATTTTTTTTTTTTTTACCACTGAGCCACTAGGGAAACCTGAGATATTTATAGCATGAGTTTCACCAAGACACTAGTCAAATAATGAATACAATTTAGCATTGTATAAGAGGCTTCCATTCTTTCACTATTATCACCTATTTGGTGGAGAAGGCAGCATAATGTAATAGTTTGTGTGACCTGGCATCAGTGAGATCTCTATTGGTATCTCATTTCTGTGGTTTATTGACTTTTTGAACTTGATGTTAATTATACTCTTGGGAAACCAGTCTCCTCAAATGCAAACCTTGATTAATAAAGACTGGTTTATATAGAGGGTTAAATATGTCAAGGAAATGGTATGTGAAATGGTGTCTATTTTCTTTCCTTTTACTTTCTTCATCAGGATAAGGAGCCCTTGTAAATCTGAGAAAGGATATACCCTTTTAATTTAGGGGCCCTTAAGACAATTTTTATAATTATATGCCTTGAGAAAACAAAGGGAATATTAGAAATAATGTCAGAGCATTCACTTAATGGCTAAATGAAAATTACTCTTTCCCCACTCAACATTGGAATACTTGAATCGAAAGGATTCAACTGAGGACTTGTAACATATGAGTATTCTGGACCCCACTGAAGCCTCTTAACTGAGTGTGGGAGGACCAAGTGACAAGAAACTGCTTATTAATCAAACTGCCAAACTCTCAGTCTCTGAAGTAGGTGGCCCATGGGAAAAAAGCTAAAAGGGGATCTGAGATAGATGCAAGAAAACAAAATTTGAAATGACTAGCTATGTTGATTCTGTTTCTTCTGACTCCTGATGTCAAGCTCAGATAGTTAACATTTGTTTGGAGCAAATATTCTCAAATATATATTTTCAAACTAATCATTTGTGAGAACTGGTCAAATATTGTGAAACAACTGCCAAAGTGCTGAATAAAAACCATAATTAATCAGGCAAGTATGTAAATATTTCTAAAGGATCTGACATAAGTACAAGTTTATGTTTGGGGACCATTGTCTAGAATAGAGAATGACTTTGCCAAGAAACAAATTTGTAACTTGTATCCGACTGTATAATATGTTGCAGGTAATTGACCCTTCACATCTTAGGACAAGTCTTCACATGAATAATGAAACTTCTCAGGAATCCATTAGTTGATATACTCATACTTATTAATTTGTATACTTTTACAAACATTATTATTATAGTATATGGGGAATGGGATTGTTAGCATAATAAATTTTGAAAAGACATTGTAGATGACAGGTTGCTGAGCTCATTGACCCTGCACAAGAGGAAAAAATTTAGAAGCCTCACCAGGAAGGATTTGTTTCCTTGGAATGTATTTACAGAAGGCTGAAGAATGTATTTGCATAAGACAGAAAAAATATAGCCTAACTAAACCTGTTTGAAAACATTTGACTGCAAAAGAATAGTTGCAAATCTATTCTATATTAAGTTTGCAAAATAAAAGAGAGCTTTGAATAAAGTATACGTTTAGAAACCTTGATGTATTTAATTTCCATTTAAGAAACAAAGATATTGCTACTCCTGATTTGGGTCATAAAACAATCTTGAAAAATATTGGAAAAAATTATTCTTCAACTAATTGTGAGTTCTATGGCTTTCTTATTGGTGATCAAATTTTAGGGTAGGAAGGTCTACTTTTTAAATTAATATTTAATAATATGGAGCCCAAATGAATTAAAAACTAATAGTATCATTGCTATGTCAAATGGGTTCCATGGTTAATTAATTGTTGGGCTTCCCCTTCTTTATGTAAAACAAATATGTAAAATAGGTAAGAGTCCAGCTTTTGTTGGTGTTAAAGTGAAAGTTGCTCAGTCGTGTCTGACTCTGTGACCCTATGGACTCTACACTCCATGGAATTTTCCAGGCCAGAATACTGGAGTGGGTAGCCTTTCCCTTCTCCAGGGGATCTTCCCAACCCATGGATAGAACCGAGATCTCCCACATTGCAGGCAGATACTTTACCAGCTGAGTCACAAGGGAAGCCTTGGTTGGTGTAACTCAAGAGTTGTTATTGTTATTGTTCAGTAAGTTGTGTCTGACTCTTTGCAACCACATGGACTGCAGGACTCTAGGCTTCCTTGTCCTTCTCTATCTCCTGGAGTTTTCTAGAATTAGTTTAAACTTATCTCCATTGAGTCAGTGATGCCATCCACCCATTTCATGCTCTGTCCCCTACTTCTGTTCCTGCCTACAATCTTTCCCAGAATCAGAGTCTTTCCAATGAGTTGGGTCTTTGCATCAGGTGGCCAAAGTATTGGAACTTCAGCATCAGTCCTTCCAATAGAAGAACTCAAGAGTTAGGGAACAGAAACGAATGCCTACTTGCTTACCCCTATCTGTTAGAGGGATGAGAATAGTTTGAAATCTACCCAGCTTGTATTAAAAGAGTACATTAAGTTTTACTTCTTCTTTTCCAATTTGGATTCCATTTATTTCTTTTTCTACTCTGATTGCTGTGGCCAAAACTTCCAGAACTATGTTGAATAGTAGCGGTGAAAGTGGGCACCCTTGTCTTGTTCCTGACTTTAGGGGAAATGCTTTCAATTTTTCACCATTGAGGATAATGTTTGCTGTGGGTTTGTCATAGATAGCTTTTATTATGTTGAGGTATGTTCCTTCTATTCCTGCTTTCTGGAGAGTTTTTATCATAAATGGATGTTGAATTTTGTCAAAGGCTTTCTCTGCATCTATTGAGATAATCATATGGCTTTTATTTTTCAATTTGTTAATGCGGTGAATTACATTGATTGATTTGCAGATATTGAAGAATCCTTGCATCCCTGGGATAAAGCCCACTTGGTCATGGTGTATAATCTTTTTAATGTGTTATTGGATTCTGATTGCTAGAATTTTGTTAAGGATTTTTGCATCTATGTTCATCAGTGATATTGGCCTGTAGTTTTCTCTTTCTGTGGCATCTTTGTCAGGTTTTGGTATTAGGGTGATGGTGGCCTCATAGAATGAGTTTGGAAGTTTACCTTCCTCTGCAATTTTCTGGAAGAGTTTGAGTAGAATAGGTGATAGTTCTTCTCTAAACTTTTGGTAGAATTCAACTGTGAAGCCATCTGGACCTGGGCTTTTGTTTGCTGGAAGATTTCTGATTACAGTTTCAATTTCTGTGCTTGTGATGGGTCTGTTAAGATTTTCTATTTCTTCCTGGTTCAGTTTTGGAAAGTTATACTTTTCTAAGAATTTGTCCATTTCTTCCATGTTGTCCATTTTATTGGCATATAATTGCTGATAAATGCTGGAGAGGGTGTGGAGAAAAGGAAAACCTCTTACACTGTTGGTGGGAATGCAAACTAGTACAGCCACTATGGAGAACATATGGAGATTCCTTAAAAAATTGCAAATAGAACTGCCTTATGACCCAGCAATCCCACTGCTGGGCATACACACTGAGGAAACCAGAATTGAAAGAGACACATGTACTCCAATGTTCATCACAGCATTGTTTATAATAGCCAGGACATGGAAGCAACCTAGATGTCCATCATCAGATGAATGGATAAGAAAGCTGTGGTACATATACACAATGGAGTATTACTCAGCCATTAAAAAGAATACATTTGAATCAGTTCTAATGAGGTGGATGAAACTGGAGCTGATTATACAGAGTGAAGTAAGCCAGAAAGAAAAACACCAATACAGCATACTAACATATACAAATGGAATTTAGAAATATGGTAACAATAACTCTGTATGCAAGGCAGCAAAAGAGACACAGATGTATAGAACAGACTTTTGGACTCTGTGGGAGAGGGAGAGGGTGGGATGATTTGGGAGAATGGCATTGAAACATGTATAATATCATATGAGAAACGAATCGCCAGTCTAGGTTTGATGCAGGATATAGGATGCTTGGGGCTAGTGAACTGGGATGACCCAGAGAGATGGTATGGGGAGGGAGGTGGGAGGGGGATTCAGGATTGGGAATTCATGTCCACCCGTGGCAGATTCTTCTTGATGTATTGCAAAACCAATACAGTATTGTAAAGTAAAATAAATATAAATATATATATACAATAAAAGCCAAATAAAATAAGTAAATAAGAGTACATTAAATACAAATACACAAATACATTCTTGGTATTTGAGAACAATAGAAACAACTATTTTAGTATTGAGCAGAGACTTAGGAATTCTAGGATGTATGTGTGTTTAAGTGCTCATATGTGTTTGTAATGTTATTCTTATCTATTTGTAAATTTTGGTAGAACACCTGAAGCTTTATTATAGGATCATTTCACTTAACTAATAAATAAATCTTCATACTATCTAGGTTTCATCACAGGTTGCTTATTCAGTTATTCATTTCTTATTTGGTTCCCTGGGATGTAAGTAAAAAATTATGAATAATAATATGTATTTCATGGAGTTAGCTAGAAAAGCAAGATACTCTCCTTGAAAGATATGAAAACGAAATGGCAAAGCAAAGCTTCTTAACTAGAATCTAGAAGGTTTTGATAAGTCTGCTTGTGACTCAGAAAGCTCATGCTCTATATAGAAATAGAGAAATTTTTCATAAAATATTCTAGCCTGCACATATAGTGGTTTATAGCTTAAAATAATTCATGAGAGTTAAAAAGATAATGTGTATTATGAAGATGTGCAAAAGAAATATGTGACTCTAATGCAAATATAATTTAGGACGAAGCCATAAGCCTGTCAAAAAAAGAAGAAAGAAAGAATCTTTTTATGTAGCCACAAGTGCTGCAGGTACCAGCACAGTATTTGAAGCAACCAAATCTGTGAGCAAAGATTGGTTCAAGAATTTTAAGAACCATTTTAATTTGCATAATGTGAAGTTAATAGAAAAGGAGGTATCAGTTGAATATGTAACTGAGAAAGTATTCCCTACTAAGGTAGAAATCTAACACACAGAGATGAGCCATATGCAGAATAAATTTCAGTTAGAATTAAATCATTCAAAAATGGAAGAAAATCTGTTTCTAAATATATATTCATGATGTTTATAGTGAGCACATAGTACATAAGATACAGCAGCAAGTTATAGTTTTGACAGTTCAGCTCATGATTAATATAACTATAATAATCATAAATTAAATTACAGAATATTTTACATGAAAATATTAAAATATTAATGCAATATCAAATCAATTCAATTAAATCAAATTAATATTTCCTGCCTTGCTTTTCAGAACAACTTGTGTTTCTTATAATATTTTATGAGAGGCTTTGAATATATTAGTGATTTTTACAAATGTGAGTATCTGCAAAGGTCTTGTAAAATATTGCTAATATTGCCGGCTGTTCATTCCTTTAAGATAATAAATAGAAGACTTTTATTTTAAATAATAGACATTATTTTATGTAAATTTTCTATATTAAAATACGACTTTCAGAAGGATAAAAGAAGTTTTCAGTTTCCTGATTGTGTTATGTATATGGAATTTCTTTTACCTTTTTCCACTAAAGAACTTCACAAGTCTAATGATTATTTGAGTCATGTGGTTAAGTTTTTTTTTTTTTTTTCCTCCTGGTGAAACATGGAAGCCTCTATACCTCTTCTTGGTCTAAGGAGATTATTTCAACTTCTATATACATCATAATAATTTAGACCTATGCTGTAATACCTATTATTCTGCCAAATCTCAGTGGTTAGACAAAGCAAAAGTATATTTCTTGCTCATTCTAATTGCAATGCAATTTCAGATATTTCTTAGCAAAATATGTCTTCCATGTGAAAGCTCAATGGAAGTTCAAATAATTTCCATTTTATGACTCCATTCTTTAGAGGTAAAGCCTTATCCATTATCATCTTTGCAGGGGAGGAGTAAGAGAAGAGAACTCTGTGATGACTTGTATTCTGTCTTAGCCTAGAAAAAACACGTTCCTCCCACTCTTTTTAATGATGAGAATTAATCACATGACCCTATCTAATTAAAATAAATATCATACTGCAGTCTCTTTTGTACAAGAAAAGGAAAAATAGATATAACAATGAAGACTAGCAATCTCTACCTCAAAAATTTAGCTGAAATTTAGTGTTTTTTTGGCTTAAGAAAGTAAAATAAGTCAAATACTAGGGAAATGACATGAACAACTAGATAAAATTATTGTTTATCATATCATTTACTTTACTTACCATAGTTAATTTGACTTGCAAACAAATGAGTGGAAATATCCAATTTTAAAGAAAATATTGGATAGCATAGTAATTGTCTCCTAAATATAAAGTTTTTCCACATGACTTCCGCTTATAACCCATGCCTAGAACATCATTAGGAGACACAGTTTCTAAAAAGTCCAATTTACATATAGAAGAAAACATCCACAACCAATGTAACCCACTCTGTAACTTTTCTTCTAAGTGAAGTAACACGGATATTATCTGCGAAATAGATTGAGCAACAGAATCCTTGCAGTAGGAGACACAGATAGCACATGGTTCAAGGAGAAAGTCTGACACTGAATGACAGAAAAATTGGAACATGGTAGATGCCTGTGGATCAGAACAATGACAATTAGGGAACGCAAAGGAAAGACTGGACCATATGTGCAGTCAAATGCAAAAATGTTAAAAAGTTTTGAGAGGATGATAGAGGCCACTTTAAGAGGAGGCATTATTAGAAACTTGGTAATGAAGAGACAAACAGAGGGGAAGCAGTGACAAATATGGAATTTCAGAAACACTAATATAGCATCAGAAGAGATACTATATTTCCTTACCTCCAATGCAAATACAGGGAAAAGTCAACAATTAGTAAAGAAGCTTCACTGTGCTATACAAATATGGTAAACTTGAATGAGGAATCTTGGCAAGCCATTCAAACCACTCAGCCTCATCTGTATATAATTTTCTATAGTTAATGTTTAAGAACAATAAAAGGTACTTTTCAAATATACAGAGAAATTCACATTGCATCCATTTCAAATCTACTACAAGGAGAAAGTGACTGTCAGAACCTTTCAGTGGATGAAAACACACCAACCACAGTTATGAAGCAGAAGAAAATTATAATACAACTCTATAAAATAAATAACATTAAATAACAGTGGCAAAAATGAAGGAACACTATGAATCAGAGTCAACAACTTAGAGTATAATTGATTCATAAATAAGCTTAAAACAGGGAACAAGAATTAATCTTAAACAATGTACTGAACTAAAGAAGCCAGTTGATTGAAGAATTCTATGAATATCCTAAAAACCATTGAATTATACAATTAACATTTGGAACTTTTTAGTATATGGATTATTTCTTTTTAAAATTCTATAATGATTAATATTACAGTATAGTGATTTTTTTTTACATGTCTGCCTTCCAAACTATATGTGAGTTCTTCAGCATCGAGGACTGTTTGTTAGAATTTATTTCTGCATATCCCAGAGTCTATTGCTCAGTGCTTTGCATATAGTAATTATTGGCTAAAGGGTGTGTTATCTTTTCAGGCTATAAAGTACACACACACAAATTTGAAATCAGATTGTCTGAGAAAAAAATCCAAAGAAAAGATAAAAACAAAGACTGATTTTAAAAATTATCAGTTCAGTTCAGTCACTCAGTTGGAAAGCATATTAAGGGAACTTGAGGAAAGGAATGAAAGCAAAGAAGATAATTACATACAATAGGAGAGGAAAAACATGAGAGATAGGCATAGTTTTGAAATGTAGGGAGCAAAGACTCATTATAAGTATCATGAGAATATCTGTGAAGAAAATGCAAGAATAAAACTGAATTAATGGGACCGGATGCCATGATCTTCGTTTTCTGAATGTTGAGCTTTAAACCAACTATTTCACTCTTCTCTTTTACTTTCATCAAGAGGCTTTTAGTTCCTCTTCACTTTCTGCCATAAGGGTGGTGTCATCTGCATATCTGAGGTTATTGATCTTTCTCCCGGCAATCTTGATTCCAGCTTGTGTTTCTTCCAGTCCAGCGTTTCTCATGATGTATTCTGCATCACTCCATGGGAAATAGATGGGGAAACAGTGGAAACAGTGTCAGACTTTATTTTGTGGGGCTCCAAAATCACTGCAGATGGTGACTGCAGCCATGAAATTAAAAGACGCTTACTCCTTGGAAGAAAAGCTATCAGCAACTTAGATAGCATATTCAAAAGCAGAGACATTACTTTGTCGACTAAGGTCCGTCTAGTCAAGGCTATGGTTTTTCCAGTAGTCATGTATGGATGTGAGAGTTGGACTGTGAAGAAGGCTGAGCCCCGAAGAATTGATGCTTTTGAACTGTGGTGTTGGAGAAGACTCTTGAGAGTCCCTTGGAGATCCAACCAGTCCATTCTGAAGAAGATCAACCCTGGGATTTCTTTGGAAGGAATGATGCTAAAGCTGAAACTCCAGTACTTTGGACACCTCATGCGAAGAGTTGACTTATTATAAAAGATTTTGATGCTGGGAGGGATTGGGGGCAGGAGAAGAAGGGGACGACAGAGGATGAGATGGCTGGATGGCATCACTGACTCGATGGACGTGAATCTGAGTGAACTCCAGGAGTTGGTGATGGACAGGGAGGCCTGGAGTGCTGCGATTCATGGGGTCGCAAAGAGTCAGACACGACTGAGCAACTGAACTGAACTGAACTGAATGTTTAGAATTATAATCAAGGAAATGTCTCTAGAATTCAAAGATAACTAAAATCAACATTTTAAAAGGATTCACTTTAGTTCTTGTTAAATTTGACTCAAAATGATGAATGTTGACATAAATCTATGTAAATAATAGATTAAAAGAAAAAGTAACAGAAATCTGTTAATCTTCCAGGTAAAATGACTAATCACTTACAAATGAAAGAAAAGAAGGATGATATATGTAGTAACAAGCAAGCCAAGTGATAATGACACAGTAATGTCCATTAATGTCTGTGAGATGTTAGTCTCTTACTATAACTGTATTATTGTCAATTTCTCCTTTTATGTCTGTTAGTATTTGCTTTATATACAACATCCCTGTGTAGACTGTGTGTGTCCAGTGGTTTTGGCATGAGGGCTTCATTTGGTAGGACACAAGCTAGGTCTTTCCTAAGGATGTGCTGTCCGTTTTCCTCTTGATAGGAGATGTGGTTTTTGTTGGAATATCTGATTTATGTACCAGGTGTGAAGCAAGGCTTCCTTTTTGCTCCATGACTGACCCTGCCTTGTCATGGGTGTGATCTCCTTCCCAATTGTTGGAAGCAAACCCCTGAGGGTCAGATTCAGTCATGCTCCCTTGCCCTTGAGTGTATGTCCTGCCCCCAAGAATGTAATTGTGGAAGCAAGTGAGGTCCCTGCCATCAGAGACGACTTATGTGCTGCCTGTATAGGCACCTACAGTTCCATCCATAAGAAGCCCAAGGTCACATCCCTTTCTCTAGTTTAGTAATCCCAGATCCAGTGCAGGACTGCAGTGTGGAAGAGAAGCCTGAGGATCAGGGAATTGTGGCTGTAGGAATTCAGGTGGCTGCACTGCCACCAGAAATTTGGGCTGACTCTCTGGCAGTCTTCTCCCAGGATCAGTTCAGTTCAGTTCAGTTCAGTGCTCAGTCGTGTCTGACTCTTTGTGACCTCATGAACCGCAGCACGCCAGGCCTCCCTGTCCATCACCAACTCCCGGAGTCCACCCAAACCCATGTCCATCAAGTTGGTGATGCTATCCAACCATCCAGTCCTCTGCTGTCCCCTTCTCCTCCTACCCTCAATCTTTCCCAGCATCAAGGTCTTTTCCAATGAGTCAACTCTTTGCATTAGGTGGCCAAAGTACTAGAGTTTCAGCTTTAGCATCAGTCCTTCCAATGAACACCCAGGACTGATCTCTTTAGGATGGACTGTTTGGATCTCCTTTCAGTCCAAGGAACTCTCAAGAGTCTTCTCCAACACCACAGTTCAAACGCATCAATTCTTCGGCGCTCAGCTTTCTTTATAGTCCAACTCTCACATCCATACATGACCACTGGAAAAACCATAGCCTTGACTAGACAGACCTTTGTTGGCAAAGTAATGTCTCTGCTTTTTAATATGCAGTCTAGGTTGGTCATGACTCTCCTTCCAAGGAGTAAGCATCTTTTAATTTCATGGCTGCAGTCACCATCTGCAGTGATTTTGGAGCCCAGAAAAATAATGTCAACCACTGTTTCCACTATTTCCCCATCTATTTGCTATGAAGTGATGGGACCAGATGCCATGATCTTAGTTTTCTGAATGTTGAGCTTTAAGCCTTCTTTTTCACTCTCCCAGGATCTGTCTGCCCCAAATGTAGTGCTCATCTGTGAAATGTAATGGCAAACCTGGAGTACTCTCACTGAGAGAAAAGTTGCTGCATATGCCCAAGTATGCAGAGAATGGCTACTATTGCCCTTCCTAGATCACACCATAGGCCTCCTGGGCTGTCTCTGTGTAGCTAGGTTGAGTCCTCTCCCAGGATCTGTCTGCCCGATATTCAGTACTTAATAGCCTTGCACTGCTGTGGTGCCCCACAGTGTGCACCATGACTACACCAGGATCACACTCAAGGCCTCTGTGGTCCTTCTCTGCATAGCTAGGCTAGATTATTTCTCAGGGCTTGGTGGCTCCAGATTTTGCACCAGGCTGTGTTGTATAGTGAGCAGGGCCAGTGTGTTTACTCCATTCAGATTGAGAATTGCAGTGAGGTGGCAGTCACCATCACACAAGGCTTTCTCTGCCTTGATTGTTGGCAAGCCAGTGTATGCACACACCTCACAAATAGGAGCTAGGATCTAGGGTTCTCCTGTCCTTCCGTCTGTCCTTGCAGTTATCTTAATAGGTTAGGGGGCTTGTGGTTAGGGGGCTTGTCACTTCCATGCAGGACCCTAGGACCGGGATGCCAGAGCATGACTTGACTTACTTGCTCCCCAGGATGGGAGTTCAGTCATGTGGATCTTCTCTTCCTTTCATATTTCTCCCGAAGATTTAGTTCCCAATAAAATGCCTCTTTCCCCACATCTTACCCAGTTACATGGAGATCTTTTCTGCAGCTTTGTTTGTACAGAAATTCTTCTACCAGTTTCCAATTAATTTTCCATGAGAATTTTTTTCTACTTGTACATGGATTTTGTTTGTTTGTGGGAGGATGTGAGGTCCATGCCCTCTTGCATCTTGATCCCCATCTGTGAAATCAAGAGACTCACTTTATATTTAAGCCATGCATAGGTTGAAGGTGAAAGAATGGAGAAAGATATTACATGCAAATAGTAACCAAATCAGATTAGGTGTAGCTATAATCAGAGGGAAAAAAAAAAAAAAAAACCTTTAAGTAAAAAACTGTTTCCAGAGAGAAAAAAGGGTGCTGTATATAAATGATCAATTATAGAAAAGGATCAGTCCATCAAGGAGATACAAAAATTATAAATGTAGCAAATATCAGAAGTCCTAAATATATGAAGAAAACATTGACAGAATTGAAGAGAGAATTGTACAGTTCTACAGTAATAGTAGCAAACTTCGGTATTCTAATTTTAATCATAGAAAAACTGGACAAAAGATCAGTAAGGAAACAGAAGACTTGAATAACAATATGGGAAAATTGGACATAATAGGCATTTATTGAGCACTCCATACAACCACAGAATGATACACATGTGCAAGATGGACCAAATGTTAGATCACTAAATGAATCTTAATATATAAATGATTGAAATCAAAGTATCTTTTCTGATCTCAGTGGAATAAAACTAGACATAAACTGAAATGTGTGGGAAACTAGAAAAGTTACAAGTATGTATTAATAAAAATTAAAAATGCATAGTCTTAACCAGTGGATGAAAGAAGAAATCACAAGAGAAATTTTTAAAAATCATGAGATAAATGAAAATAAAACAAAGAAACTTCCAGGATGCAATGAAAACAGGTAAGGATATTGATAGCTGTAAATGCTTACATTAACAAAATCTCAACAACATAAATTTATACCTAGAATAATTGTAAAAGAAATAAACTAAATATTTGCAAAGGGAAGGATATAATAAAAAAACAGATTAATAGAAAATGAGAATAGAAAAAATTAATGAAACAGATTTGATTCTACAAAATGATCAACAAACTTGACAAACTTTAATGTAAATTTAAGAAAACAGATGCAAATAAGTAAATTCATAAGTGAAAGGGAAAATTACTGCTGATTTTGTAGACTTGAAAAGGACTAAAAAAGAGTGCTATGAATAATTGTATGCAAATAAAATATATAACTTAAATGAAGCAGATTTTTAGAAAGAAGCAAGCTACCAAGGCTGAACTATGAAGAAATTGAAAATTTGAATAAGCTTGCAACAAGTAAGAACATTAAATCAGTCATCAAAAATTTCCCAACAAAGAAAAGCCCAGTACCTGTTGCCTTCACTGGTGAATTCTGCTATACACTTAAAGACTTAACACCAATTCTTTTCAGTCTTTCAGAGAAGTGAAGAGGACATAACACTTCCAAAGTCATTACTCTGATACCAAAGCCAGACAAAGGTAATACAAGAAAGCAAAATTATAGACCAATCCCTAATCTGCCTGCCAGTGTCGGAGACACGAGAGACATGGGTTCAATCGCAAAGATTCCCTGGAGGAGGAAATGGCAAACTGCTCCAGTATTCTTGCCTGGTGGGCTACAGTCCATGGGGTTGCAGAGTCAGACATGACTGAGGACACACCTCTGATGAATGTTGAAATAAAAATTATCAATAAAATACCAGCAAAGAGAATTTAACAGTATATTAAAATGATTATACAACATAGCCAACTAGAATTTATTCCTGGAAAGGAATAATGTTTTGACATATAAAAAGTCAATCATGCAATGCATCACATTAATGGAAGGAAGGGGAAAAGATTCAGCTCAACTTACGTGGAAAAAGCATTTGCCAAGATTCTACACCTTTAAGGATAAAAACATTCAGCACACTAGGAAAAAAATAAGATAATTAAAATCATGTATATAAAACTACTTTATGTCATACTTTATGGTGAAATATTGAAAGCTTTTCCTCAACAATCAGGAGAAAGACTCGGATATTGGCTATGACCATTTACAGTCACAATGTGATTGAAGCCCTAACCAGAGAAATGAAGTAAAAATAAAATGGCATGTAAATTGAAGAAGAAGAAGTAAAATTATCTCTGATCACAGATGTATTATATGTAGAAAACCCTAAAGATTCCATTCCCTCCATGTAAAGCCTGTTAGGTCTAATAAATGAATTCAGCAAAGTTGCAAGAATAGTTTGTAATTTTATACACTGTCAAAGAATAGTGACAAAAGGAAAATAAGTTTTATTTATAAGAGCATAAAAAATGAAATATTTGGGAATAAAATTAATGAAGGAGATGAAAGCCTTGTATACTGTAACAAAATATGGGTGAAAGATTTAAAAAGGAATGAATAATTGGAAAGATGTCACAGATTCATGACTTGGAAGATTTCATATATTTATGTCAGTACTACTTAAAGCAATTTAGAGATTTAATAATATCTCTGTCAAAATCCCAATGATGTTTTTTACAGATGTGAAAGTGAAAGTGAAGTTGCTCAGTTGTGTCTGACTCTTTGCGACCCCATGGACACCAGGCTCCTCCTTCCGTGGGATTTTCTAGGCAAGAGTACTGGAGTGGGTTGCCATTTCCTTCAACAGGGATTCTTCCCGACCCAGGGATAGAACCCAGGTCTCCCACATTGTAGACAGATGCTTTACCGTCTGAGCCACCAGGGTGTAGAAAAATTCATTTTAACATTTACATGAAATCTCAGTGGACTCCAACTGACATAGGGATCTTGAAAAAATAATGAGAAAATCTCAGGCTTCCTGATTTCAAAATTTATCACAAAACTACAAAAATTAAAACAGTATACTATGACATAAATGCAGACATATGAACCAATGGAGTGGAATGAGAATACAGAAATAAACCTTTGCACATTTGACCAAATGATTTTTGACAAGAGGGCCAATTATTTTCAACAGCGAAAGGACACTCTTTTAAATTGTGTTGGAAAAACTGAATATTTACCTGCAAAATAATGAAAGTGAGTTCTTACCTTAAGCCATCTATGGAAAAAAACAAAACAAAACTCAGATCAAAACCAAAAGGTAGAAGCTAAACTATAAAACTCTTAGGAGAAAACATAAGGGGAAAACTTCATGACATTAGATTTGGCAATAATTTATTGGATCTGACACAAAAAGCAGAGGCAACAATATTTTTTTTTAAAAAAGATAAACTTCAGAATTGAAAACTTGTGCATCAAAGAGTGCTATCAACCAAGAAATCAAAATCAAGAAATCGAATATCAACCAAGAAAAGGAAAGTGTTTGCAAACACATATCTGAAAAGGAATTAATATCCAGAGACTCCTACAACAATCAACATAAGAAAAAAATCTCAGACAACCCCTTTACAAAATTGGCAAAGGTCTTCAATAGACATTACTCCAAGAAAGTTATATAAATGATTAATAAGCACATGAAAGATGTTCAACATGTCTTGTAAAATGCAAACTGAAACCACAATGACACAACGCCTCACAACCAGTAAGATGGTTATTAATGAAAACAAATAAACAAACAGAAAATAACAAGTGTTGATGGTGCTTCAGAGAAACCAGAACCCTCCTATATTGCTTCTGGGAATGTGAAGTGGTACAGCTACTCTATTTTGGCATTGTGAAAAATATGCTAGTCATAAAAGAATACTGTATTATATCACTTACATGAGGTACCTAGAGAACTAAACTTCACAGAGACAGAAAGCAAATGATAGATTCCAGGGCTGGGGGTATTACTGTTCAATGGTTATGGAATCTTAACTTTAGGAAGATGATAGAAGTTTAGAGTTGGATTGTAGTGATTTAAAAAAAGAAAAAAACATGTGAATATATTTCAGTTCAGTCTCTCAGTCATGTCCAACTCTTTGTGACCCCATGAATTGCAGCATGCCAGGCCTCCCCATCCATCACCAACTCCTGGGAGTTCACTCAAACTCACGTCCATTGAGTCGGTGATGCCATCCAGCCATCTCATCCTCTGTCATCCCCTTCTCCGCCTGCCCCCAATCCCTCCCAGAATCAGAGTCTTTTCCAATGAGTCAACTCTGCATGAGGAGGCCAAAGTATTAGAGTTTCAGCTTTAGCATCATTCCTTCCAAAGGACACCCAGGACTGATCTCTTTAGAATGGACTGGTTGGACCTTCTTGCAGTCCAAGGGACGCTCAAGAGTCTTCTCTAACACCACAGTTCAAAGGCATCAATTCTTCAGCGCTCAGCTTTCTTCACAGTCCAACTCTCACATCCATACATGACTACTGGAAAAACCATAGCCTTGACTAGATGGACCTTTGTTGGCAAAGTAATGTCTCTGCTTCTGAATATGCTATCTAGGTTGGTCATAACTTTCCTTCCAAGGAGTAAGTGTGACATTGTACAGGAGACAGGGATCAAGACCATCCCTGTGGAAAAGAAATGCAAAAAAGCAAAATGGCTATCTGGGGAGGTCTTACAAATAGCTGTGGAAAGAAGAGAAGTGAAAAGAAAGAAGAAAAGGAAAGATATAACTATCTAAATGCAGAGTTCCAAAGAATAGCAAGAAGAGATAAGAAAGCCTTCTTCAGCGATCAGTGCAGAGAAATAGAGGAAAACAACACAATGGGAAAGACTAGAGATCTCTTCAAGAAAATTAGAGATACCAAGGGAACATTTCATGCAAACATGGGCTTGATAAAGGATAGAAATGGTATAGACCTAACAGAAGCAGAAGATATTAAGGAGAGGTGGCAAGAATACACAGAAGAACTGTACAAAAAGATCTTCATGACCAAGATAATCATGATGGTATGATCACTCACCTAGAGCCAGACCCTGGAATGTGAAGTCAAGTGGGCCTTAGAAAGCATCACTACAAACAAAGCTACTGGAGGTGATGGCATTCCAGTTGAGCTATTTCAAATCTTGAAAGATGATGCTATGAAAGTGCTGCACTCAATATGCCAGCAAATTTGGAAACCTCAGCAGTGGCCACAGGACTGGAAAAGGTCAGTTTTCTTTCCAATCCCAAAGAAAGGCAATGCCAAACAATGCTCAAAACACCACACAATTGCACTCATCTCACACGCTAGTAAAGTAATGCTCAAAATTCTCCAAGCCAGGCTTCAGCAATACATGAACCATGAACTCCCTGATGTTCAAGCTGGTTTTAGAAAAGGCACAGGAACCAGAGATCAAATTGCCAAACTCCGCTGGGTCATTGAAAAAGCAAGAGAGTTCCAGAAAAAAACATCTATTTCTGCCTTATTGACTATGCCAAAGCCTTTGTGTGGATCACAAGAAACTGGAAAATTCTGAAAGAGATGGGAACACCAGACCACCTGACCTGCCTCTTGAGAAACCTGTATGCAGATCAGGAAGCAACAGTTAGAACTGGACATAGAACGGACTGGTTCCAAATAGGATAAAGGAGTATGCCATGGCTGTATATTGGCACCCTGCTTATTTAACTTATATGCAGAGTACATCATGAGAAACGCTGGACTGGAGGAAACACAAGCTGGAATCAAGATTGCCGGGAGAAATGTCAGTAACCTCAGATATGCAGATGATACCACCCTATGGCAGATTGTGAAGAAGAACTAAAAACCTCTTGATGAAAGTAAAAGAGGAGAGTGAAAAAGTTGACTTAAAGCTCAACATTCAGAAAACGAAGATCATGGCATCTGGTCCCATCACTTCATGGGAAGTAGATGGGGAAACAGTGAAAACAGTGTCAGACTTTATTTTTGGGGGCTCCAAAATCACTGCAGATGGTGACTCCAGCTATGAAATTAAAAGAGACTTACTCCTTGGAAGGTAGGTAAATATATTTAAGACCATTGAAATGTTTACTTGAAATAATTAAAGTAGCAAATTTTATGCTTTATATATTTTACTAAAATTCAAAAAGGAAATCTATTTTATAGATAGTTGAGCTGTAGTAAATCAATTTATTAAAACTCACAGACTACTATTTCTAAAAAGCTTTTCTAAAGAATTGAGTTATGCCAAGATTCATCCTATTAAAAAACTACCACTACATAAAAGGAAATACTTGGAAATGCACAGCAGTGACTGAATCATAGCAGTAATAAATCATTGCTGGACCCAGTGTGGAAAATCTCTCAGCCTTGGCATAACAGTATCCTAAATCTGTCTTGTGAGAGTAACTCATCAGTACACTATACTCAAAGCCTTCTACCATCCTGTGGAACTGTTCCTTTTACATTATTATCCATATATGTGTGTATATATATATATATATACATATACATATACATATACATATACATACATATATATATATATATATATATATATGAAGTGACTTCTAGAGTATGTCTTTCTTTGATGGTTTCCAAGCTTTTAGGGTTTATTTCTTACAGGTTCAAATTTGGAGGTGGAGTATTGATAGAGGATTAAAATAAGAAATTCATTTTTTAATTGGCTGTGATGTATTGACAAGAAAATTCCTCAAAGATACTGAGCCTTCAGACCCATGTAATGTACCAGCAACCACCTAACCATATTCAAAATTCTTTCCTAATGCTAATCCTAAATTCTTTATTCTCTCTCTCTCTCTCTCTCTAATGCCAAATGCATTTGAAAACATCAAGGTTATCTGAAATAATAGAGCTATCCAACAAGTCCATACTAAAGGAGATCAGTCCTGGGTGTTCATTGGAAGGACTGATGTTGAAGCTGAAACTCCATTATTTTGGTCACCTGATGTGAAGTGCCGACTCATTGGAAAAGACCCTGATGCTGGGAAAGATTGAGGGCAGGAGGAAAAGGGGACAACAGAGGATGAGATGGTTGGATGGCATCACCGACTCAATGGACATAGGTTTGGGTGGACTCTGGGAGTTGGTGATGGACAGGGAAGCCGGGCATGCTGCAGTTCATGGGGTCGCAAAGAGGCAGACACGACTGAGCAACTGAACTGAAGTTAGAAAAACTCTTAATCTGAGCCTTGCACAAGGCTGTGTGATTTTGTTTCCCTGAGAATCTGTTGCTCAAATCTATTATTTGAATATGACTGTTAGAAATCAAGAAACAGAATTTTCCAAACGTTTGAGAGTCTCTTAATAGTAGAACTCTTTGTTTTCTTTGATCTTATTTATTTCATAAAATATCTCCTGGAGGTAGAAAATAAAAGTAAATTCATGCTGTCATTTTAATTTTCACATTTCCTAGAACTGGAACTTAGTGTCATGTGGTCAGTCTACTAAGTTATCAAAGGCAACAGCTTTAAATAAGGTATTGCCACTGTCCAAGGAGTTGACATGTTTCTGAGCCGTGATATAAATTTCTTAGATATATGTCTGATTGCTAAGTCAATTCCACATAGTTTATGATTATACTGTAAAAGCATTTCACTTCAATTTACCATTTTTTATTAATTAAGAAGGCACTATTGCTTTATAACAGGCAAAAGTGTGTTATGGCACAGTCATAACAGTTTACTTTAAGCTCATATGAAGTTCATTTATGTCTTCAATCTATTGATTCTTCTCATCCAAGACATGACAAAATACCAAACTTATTCTGTTGTGATGCAAGATACCTATACTATCCTTACCATGTGTCTTTCAGAGTCACCGTACATATTTAATCTTAAAACAGTACAAAGATAAGGATAATAGAAACAATTCAGGGCCAGTTTTTATGGTTACAAGTGGCCACATCCCTTGTGATCACATTCTGTTGATCCAGATTCTTCAAGCCACATGTTATTTTTACCTTGTGCTTAGCGCTAAACCCGAAGTGTCTTGAGAGTTTTCTGTGTTCCTGTTCACTTTCTGCTTTCAGCTGCTTCTGCACAGCTGTGCTTGTGCATAGAGATAGGTTCTCTTTCCGTGCTCTGTCCTACAGCAGTACACAACATTTCTCCTGATGTGCCCTCATCTTAGTAAGGGTCTATGTACCTAGGATATGGGAATAGATAGCACTGTGTGTAAATATTGGATTAATGTTTTTTTTCTCTCACTAGACTACATTGTTCACAAGGATATATTTTTAATATTATTTTCCTAATACTAATAACACTATCAAAAACAGGCCCTCAAATAATTATTGAATCAATCAGTAAATGCCAAAGAGACAAAACAGGCAACATCAGTAAGATAACAGAAAAAGCATAAAATAACACAGCATTTTCATTTCAAGCATACAAAGAAGTTTAGGCAATTATATTTGAAGGAGATGTTTTAAAAATTCAGTTCATACTCTTTGTTGTATACATGAAGAAATTAAGGCCAGGAGAAATTAAATGACTCTTCTAAAGTCACAGAATTCATCAGTGGCCAAGCTTGGAATAGAAACTAGGTCTGCTGACTCTAAATCCAATGCTCTCTTGACTTGGCTGCTCTGAGCAAAACACTTTGGTATATGGGCATAAGTGTCCATGTTGACAAATCAGGGAAAAGGTAGATATCCTTCTAAAATATGTCTAAGCCATGGTACCCAAACAGATGGCTGTGTTGCAGGAGCTCTCTCAGGGAAGTTATATTCAGAAAAGGCAACGCATCAGCAGGCCTCTTAATCCCAATGGGCAGTAAATGATTTCACACTGTATCAGGCAGCACAGCAACTGACATTTCAATATTTCCTCCTGAAGGGAAGATGAATACAAAATAACTTTACCTTCATGCTCTATCTGGTGATTTCTCTGCTGTGCCCTTCATAACATTGGCAGAAAAAAATAGAAAGAAGGACATGAATAGACTTTGCCAACCATTCCAGGTATTCATAAGCTCAGAAAAAAGCTAAAGTTTCTATGAATATCAATAATTATTTAATAATAATAGTAATGATTCTTAATATGAACTGTAACACAATTTGATTATTACCTAAATTCTTAAAAATTTACCAGCAATCATAAAATACCAACAGCCTTTTCTATATAATTAACTGGCAAATTCATAGGCTTAGACAGTTTAAGAATCTCAGAGAAGTTGGAAGTGGTAGGACTAAAATTCAAATCTAATTGATTCAGTTGCTCAAAGTTACTATACTATGCATAAATAGTACAGGCATAGAATGCAAACATGCAGTTAATGTACGGATCTCTAAAGTATTATCCAGATGCCTTTGTTGGTTTCTTGATTGTCATAGTTAAGGTCTGAATTTGGTGTCCTGAGACAAAATCATCTCCCAAGAAACTGTATGATGGTTTTCAAACCACCGTCTCTATCAGCTCTGACGAATAGAAAGATAATTGGACCTATTTAATTTCACTTTTTTTTGTTAACCACACTTTTAAAAGTAAAAGAAAACAGATAATATTAAATTTTATAATATGTTTTATTTAACCTAATATATCAAAGATTTTTTCAATTTAACTTATAATAAAAAAAGACTATAAGTGAAATGATTTACATTTTTAATACTGTCTTTGAAATCCACTGTATTATTTTTCACTTATATTTTACTTTTGAAGTAAGCTTTGTTCTAGTATATAATTTCTACTAATGTATGTTACATTTATGATGAAAACATTATCACAGTAAGCTGTAGTGTCTTTAAAATATAGACATTTGGAAAAAAATGTCAAATATATAGTTGTATTTAGATTCTCCAATAAGCCATGCTTGAATTGTCTTTTGGTATGAATATTAGATTTTTCACTACAATAGAATAAATTCCATTTTTCCTTTTTTTCATATATTTTGCAGTTTAGAAAAACAGTTTTGAATAGTGCATCTCTTCTCTGTTCAAGTACCAGCTAACGCCTACGCTGCTGTCTGCTATTAAGTGTAATTGTGCTTTCCATTACCTGGTGTCTGAGTCATTTTCTGTGTCTGTGAATACTGTCTTCATTACCATCTGTCTGACTTCCTTTAACACAGCTTCTCAACCTGACTAACTTTAGACGGGTATCCTATTTATTTCCATACTGTGAAAATTTTTCTGTAGTCTCTACTCTGATAATCTTTTTTTTTTTTTCCCATAGGTGATGATTTTCCCAGGAATCTCATTGTTAATTATCTTCTTAAATCTACTTTTCAGTTGTTCCTTATATCTTGTTGCCTTCCATTTAATCAATACTTTCAATTAATCATGTTACTATGTCATAATATTCCTTGTATATATTTTTGTCATATCCCCATACTGGTGCTGAATTTCACTAGAAAAAAGAAAGTTGAACTTCTGTAATCAGAAAAGGACCATATCTTTCAGCAGTTTGGAATGCAAAATAATAGAAAGTAAATTAGGAATAAATTCAATAAATAAGTATGCCCCATGATATAGTATTACTTATGCAAAACAAGAATCATTCTTATAGCAAATGGTATTTTATAATGGTCAACATTATTTCATAGCAACAAAAAAAGTAAGTGAAATAGGGATTGTAATATTGCTTGGTACTGACTATGGCAGGATGCTGAAACTGTCAAATCAAGGCTCACTCATAAGGAAGTGAAAATCAGTTCAATAATTTCTAAAAAATCAGTTTCATACTATTCTATGAATATAAAAGTAGCCCATCTTGTACAGTAGATGTTGGATATTTCAGAACTAGTAATTATGAATCTGTAATGCTATAACTCCATGAAATTATCCATTCAACTCCATGTCTGTCTTTTTTCATCTGATCGTACATGTTCACTTTTCTCTTTTGTCTCATTCATTTTCTTCTTCACTCAATCTCTGATTATTATATCATGCATTCTAAATTTATCTAAATTTATAAATCAAATTTATTTCACATGCTAGTAAAGTAATGCTCAAAATTCTCCAAGCCAGGCTTCAACAGTACATGAACCATGAACTTCCAGATGTTTAAGCTGGATTTAGAAGACACAGAGGAACCAGAGATCAAATTTCCAACATCTGTTGGATCGTCAAAAAGCAAGAGAGTTCAGCAAAAACATCTACTTCAGCTTTATTTATTATGCCAAAGCCTTTGACTGTGTGGATCACAGCAAACTTTGGAAAATTCTTAAAAAGATGGAGGCCTTCTTAAAGAGGCCACCTGACTTGCCTCCTGAGAAATCTGTATGCAGGTCAAGAAGCAACAGTTAGAACTGGACATGGAACAACAGACTGGTTCTAAATAGGGAAAGGAGTATGTCAAGGCTGTATATTGTTACGCTATTTATTTAACTTATATGCAGAGTACATCATGAGAAATGCTGGGCTGGTTGAAGCACATGCTGAAATAAAGATTGCCAGGAGAAATATCAATAACCTCAGATATGCAGATGATAGCACCCTTATGGCAGAAACCAAAGAAGTAAAGAGCCTCTTGATGAAAGTGAAAGAGGAGAGTGAAAAAGTTGACTTAAAACTCAACATTCAGAAAACTAAGATCTTGGCATCTGGTCACATCACCTCATGGCAAATAGATGGGGAAACAATGGAAACAGTGACTGAGTTTATTATTTTCTGCTCCAAAATCACTGCAGATGGTGATTGCAGCCATGAAATTAAAAGACTCTTGCTCCTTGGAAGAAAAGTTATGACCAACCTAGATAGCATATTAAAAAGCAGAGTTGTTACTTTGCCAACAATGTCTGTCTAGTCAAAGACAGACATTGCATGGATGTGAGACTTGGACTACAAAGAAAGCTGAGTGCTGAAGAATTGATGCTTTTAAACTGTGGTGTTGAAGAAGACTTAAGAGTCCCTTGGACTGCAAGGAGATCCAACCAGTCCATCCTAAAGGAAATCTGTCTTGAATATTCATTGGAAGGACTGATGCTGAAGCTGAAACTCCAGTGTTTTGACCACCTGATGCAAAGAACTGACGTACTGGAAAAGACCTCTGATGCTGGGAAAGATTGAAGGTGGGAGGATAAGGGGACGACAGAGGATGAGATGGTTGGATGGCATCACTGACTCAAAGGACATGAGTTTGAGTAAACTCCAGGAGTTGATGATTGACAGGGAGGCCTGGCTGCAGTCCATGGGGTCACAAAGAGTTGGACATGACTGAGCGACTGAACTAAACTCAACGGAAATTTATCTATGCCCATACTCTGTGTCTCACAATAGACAAGGGGAAAGAAATGACCAGGAAGAAATAATATAATATTGAGGAAAAGATACAAAGAAATGACCTTACAAAAAGAGAAATGGACAAAGATTACGTTGCAAACGAAGACTCCATCTTCTGGTTTCTTCCTCGCTTGCTTGTGGATGATAACTCCAGCCAGCTAACATACATTGTGTGATAGCTCTGTGACAGAAACTGTTCATCATCTTTTATAAATATTAGCTAACTTAATTCTCAAAAGGCTGGAGTATATCAAATTATTATTTCTATCTTGTAGATACTTTTAAAGCCTAGAAGAACTAGAAATTTTTCCAGAGTCGCATGGCTAGTGAGTACTATTGCCAGGATTTGACTGCAAAGTGTGATCCCAGAGCCTGAGAATGATTAATAATTCATGATCTTTTGCTCCTGATTTGGGAAATTATATAACAAAGTATAGTGACAAAATTTTACAAAAAGCTTCTTTTTACTAGCTAAGTGATTGAGAGCTAACTGTAGATATGTTCACAGTACCAAATATTATTTCCTTTACTACATTGATGTATATTGTGAATTGCCAAGAATGTGATACAAAGTATTTCATTTTACAAATTCATTTGACCTCATTGTTATTGAAGAAACTATTGAAGAAATATCATTCTTATATGTAGATAAAATATACAAAAATTGAAATACTGAATTTATAGATAACACACTTTGATTTTGGATTTATAATACATTATCACAGTGACCTTTGATTGTCAATTTTAGTAAAGTTCCTTCACCAAGCTGTGAAGGGTGATATTTTCTTATTTATCATATTTATAATGCAGTCATTGCGGACATTGACACTTCTTATATGAAACACTGAATTTTTTTTAATAGATAAAGACTACCATAAAATAGATTTGTCACTTGATAGAAGGTACATAACTTCTCTAGGCCTCAGTTTCTTTATTCCCACATAGGGACTTCATAGCAAAGAACTGCCTTTATAAGAGGTCATCCCACTTAAAGTCAAGTCCTGGACTATCCCAGAAAATGCCCCTGCAGCTACTGACACCACAGAAAATCTCCTGTCCCAATTTACATAATAGTTTTGTTTTGTTTTGTTTTGTTTTTCAAAATAGGCTTTTAAAAATCAGTATTAGGTTCACAGTGGAAGGAACAGAGATTTTGTAATATAGCCTCTGCCTCCAAAAATGAATAGCCTGCCTCACTGTCAACATCCCCCACTAGATTGGTACACATTTCAATGTACAGCCTTATATTGACACATCATTACCATCCAAAGCTCATAATGTGCATTATGGTTCACTCTTCATTTTGCACATTGTATGGGTTTAGACAAATGTATAATGACATGCAGTCACCATTGTGGTATCATACAGAGTAAATAAGCAAAGCCCTAAAAGTCCTCTGTGCTTTGTTTGTTTGTCTTTCCCTCACTTGTAACACCTAGCAACATGTGATCTTTTTGCAGTCTCCAAAGTTTTGTTTTTTGAGTGTGTCAGAGTTGAAATCATTAAGTAGGCAACCTCTTCAGTTGATCTTTCATTTAATAATATGCATTTTTTTCTTCATATATTTTTATGACTTGATAGCTCATTTCTTTTTAGCATTGATTAAGTATCCATACTCATTTGGATACTTTATTTATCCAATTTATTTGGATACTTTATTTATCCACAATTTATTTATCCATTCCCTGGCTGAAATACATCTTGATTTCTTTCAAGTTTTGGTAGTTATGAGTAAGACAGCTATAAACATCCATGTGCATTTTTGTGTAGACATGTTTTCAACTCCTTTGGGTAAATACCAAGGAGCAGGATTACTTAATAATGTGGTAAGATTATGTTTAGTTTTGTAAGAAAAACCAGACTTCCAAAGCACTGTACCATTTTGCATACCCATAAGCAATGAGTAACAGTTCCTGTTGTTCTATGTCTGTATTTGAATTTGTCATTGTCAGTTTTCTGTATTTCGGCCATTCTCCCAGGACTGTAGTGGTACCTCATAGTTACTTAAGTTTTGTGTCTGGTTTCCATCAGATAAGCTAGCATTTGCATTCTACCTTTAAATCCAGAGCATTTGGTTTGATGTTACAGCTTTACTCTCTGCCTGGCTAACTTTCCATTTTGCCCTCCAGTATAATCATTCCCATTTTCCTTGGCTCTGCATGGGACTGTTTTAATATCATTACTGAACCACTTTGATACCCAATTCAGTTTCCTATAACCCTTATCTTTTAGCTCAAATCTGAAGTCATACATACCTAGAAGGGTAAAATAAATAATCACCCCCTACCTGAAAATAATCCAAGCAATAGAATATCAGATATCATGCCAGTTTTGAGGAAAATCACAAGGCTCCACAGCCAGGTATGGATTTTATTTATCTGTTGTTTGGTACACTGACCCTAAAATCAGTGTTGTTTGGTGTCCTGGTTTATCTGTTGTTTGGTACACTGAGGGCTTCTCTGATAGCTCAGTTGGAAAGAATCTGCCTGCAATGCAAGAGATCCTGGTTCAATTCTTGGGTTGGTAAGATCTGCTGGAGAAGGGATTGGCTACTCACTCCAGTATTCTTGAGCTTCCCTTGTGGCTCAGCTGGTAAAGAATCCACCTGCAATGCAGGAGACCCAGGTTAGTTCAATCACTGGGTTGGGAAGATACCCTGAAGAAACGAAAGGCTACCCACTCCAGTATTCTTGCCTAGAAAATTCCATGGGCTTGCAAAGAGTCAGACAGGAATGAGCGACTTTTACTTGTGGCAAAATGCAGACAGATTTTGTCTTAACAATAGTGTTTAAAAGGGAAATTATTAACTGAAAAGAGTAAGAGCTTAGAGTGACTAGTGTTGATTATAGAATTTACCACTTACTAGCTCTTTGATCTTGGACAACATAATATGCTCCTCTCTACCTCAGTTACCTCTTAATGTTGTTCAGTTGCTAAGTCCTATCCAACTCTTTGCAACCCCATGGACTGAAACATGTCAGGCTTCTCTGATATTAACAGACAGTGTACAAAAAGTGCATTTAAAATTTGTCCTCAGATACACAAATAATATTCAAGCTCACTCAAAGTTTCATCATACATACCTGGGATGATAGTGCTGAACCAAATTGGGGGAAAAGCTTGTATTTGAAAGCAAGATGTTCCCACCTGCCAGTTTAAAGCCTCCATCATTTATAATGAAATGTGTAAAATATAAGGTGTTGTAAACTGGTAGTTTTAACTGGGAGGGGATTTTAAAAATATGTTGACAAGAGATGCTAGCATATATATGCACTCACACATACATGTATTTCTTTTTCTTTAGAAAAACTAACTTCTGGCAGTTGGTCTAATTCGCTGATACCTATTTGTACACAATAATATCCATGCATTATTAAAAGTAAAAAGCATGATGACACATTCTCTTTGTGAGGCTTAGGAAACAGGTACTCTTTTATGTCGTAAATAATAAAGCTGATACCTGTTGTGTTGGATTGAGATCCAGGAAACAGATACTGTGATGGAATGTGGCATGAAGGAATCAAGACCTGAGAGAAAAGCAGGGTGAAAGCAAATCTGGATGCAGGAAAGAATGTGACTGTGATGTAAGACCAACAAAATCTAGCCAGTCTACCGGAAGATATAGAGCATATATAACCCCTAAGAACTGTCATTTGAAAGCATTTTTGCATTTCTCCAATGAAATATGTGTGGCTATTGGATTTTGTGCACTTGCTGTCTTGGGTTTAAGTTGGACGTCACCACTCTTACTTCCCCTTCCACACTGCTTGTCTCAGGATACTTCCTTTTAATCACAGCATAACCCAAAACTCTGCTTTGCAAAAATGTAGACACATCGAAGATCTAGAACACAATCTGATGTTAAAGCTGCCAATTACCTGAAGCTTATTACTCCACAGTGCCTGACAGATGGCACTGTGTTTCCCTTCTTTAGATTTCTTGATGCTTTAAGGTGTTCCGAAACTGAGAATTTTTGTTTGCTCTATTTGCTGCCTGGATTTCTTCCTGCTCTTCTTTACATGTGGGTGTGTTCTCTTAGCCCGTGTTTTATGCTTAAATTTACAAAGCATTTTTAATAACTATAGGATTCACTTAACTGAAAATTTTATCTATAATGTTTGAATATCTGTCCATAAGTGAAACAAGCTTTGATTTTCTATTCTTGTACTTTTATTATGGCTCTCAAATGCTACACAAGCTTCTTAAAAAATACAGTGTGTAATACAATGGGTTTATGTAATCCTTGACTATTAGGTGAAATTTACCAGGAAAAAAGAAGAAACACACAGGACTAAGGTGGGGCAGTGACATTTTAATTATTTTTTTTTTTACTTACTAAAAAATAGCTTACTCATGATTTCTGTTTTCTTGTGAATTTTTCTATTTTATATTTTTATATAAGTACTTTCCTTTCAAATATATTTGCAAATTTATAAAGATTAAATTTATTATAGTATTATTTATCATTTTATACATCTCTGATATATCAGAAGCTATTTTACATTATTTGTTCTGATGTTTGTTCAGCTATATTTTCTTTCTTCTTATGAATTTTAATAATGCCTACCAAGATTTATAATCATACTATTTTAAAGAATCAGCGTTTTAAAAATTAAAAAAAAAATTTTTAATAGTTCTTGGATTTACTCACCCGAATATTCCCTGAGAGTTTTCTAAGTTTGCTATCTTTCTTCCACTCTTATTATTTCGAAATAATCTGTCATATTTACACATTAATCAATACCACAGAACTAAAAAAAAAATCTGACACTGTAATAAATATCCATCATCTTATTGATTATAAAGAGACATTTTCTTTAAATCCTCTTAACCAAATATCTCACTATAACTACCATTCTTTTCTTTTTTCCTGATACCTTTATACTGAAAGTCCTAAATACATTTATCTATACTATTGTCCTTATTTTGTCTTCTCTTATTTTGCCTTGATCCCATTCCAATAAGAATTTTGGCCCCATTAGAACAATGAAATATACTTTGTCAGTGTCAACAGTGATATATCATTATATTCAAGGTCAAGTTTCAGTTTTCATGTTAAAATTATCCAGGTAAATAACATGAAAACTGAAACTTGACTGTAGCAAATTATCAGAGAAGGCAATGACACCCCACTCCAGTACTCTTGCCTGGAAAAATCCCATGGATGGAGGAGCCTGGTGGGCTGCAGTCCATGGGGTCAAGAAGAGTTGGACACGACTGAGCGACTTCACTTTCACTTTTCACTTTCCTACATTGGAGAAGGAAATGGCAACCCACTCCAGTGTTCTTGCCTGGAGAATCCCAGGGACGGGGGAGCCTAGTGGGCTGCTGTCTGTGGGGTTGCACAGAGTTGGACATGACTGAAATGACTTAGCAGTTAGCAGCAAATTATATAATTGTTCATTCTTCTTCTTCTTCTTCTTTTTTTTAATCTGTGTGTTTATTTATGATTACACTAGGTCTTGGTTGTTGTGGGTGAACTTTCTCTTGTTGCAGCAAGCAGGGCTGCTCTCTAGTTGGAGTGCACAGGCTTCTGATTGCAGAGCATGAGCTCTGGGGTACGCAGGCTTGAGTAGTTGCAGCATACAGGCTCAGTAGTTGTTGTAACCTGTGACCTCTAGAGCATAGGCTCAGTATTGTGGTGCAGGGCTTAGTTGACCTGAGGCATGTGAAATCTTCCCGTATCAGGGATTGAACCTGTGTTCCCTGCATTGGCAGGCAGATTGTTAACCACTGGACCCCCAAGCAAGTCCCACAATTGCTCATTCTTGAAGCACATCCTTAGCTTGTCTTCTTAGATGCTACTCTTAGTCCTCTAACAATGTTAATCTTATCTCTTAGTTGTGCTGTTTGTTTCTCTTATTTTTTATGAGAAACCATCCTCATAGGATTAAAAAACCCATGTTGAAACCATGTTTCATAGTGTTAATAGAAAGTGGTGACTTATAGAAATTCTTGAGCTTGTCTTACAGAACAGCAAATAAGGAAACAACTGGTTAAAAACCCCTCCGCTTGCTGAAAATGAGAATGGAACCAATGTGTCAGAACCAAGTCTTTGAAGAATATACTTGCTTTTATATAGGTGACCTTCTGTTGTCACAGCCCCAAATTCCCCCACATGTTTAATACCAACCCCCTAAATTTGCACATATGATTCTTGAAGAAGCATGAAACCTGCCTGTACCTATGTATAAGGACTTCACAGCACTTCCTTGAATTTTGTAACCAACTGCTGTCTCCTTTCTTCACCGCTTCAAAACTCTAACCCTTAAATAATCCACTTATAACTCATCACCATGGAGATGGATTTGAGCCTTGCCTTCTGTCTTCTTGTCAGTCAGTTTTTCAAAAGCCTTTTCTCAAAAGCCAGTGCCATAGTATTGGCTTCTATGTGCATCAGGCAATGAACCCTTTGCTAACTTGTATACATGTTCAGTTCAGTTCAGTCGCAGTCGTGTCTGACTCTTTGCGACCCCATGAATCACAGCACGGCAGGCCTCCCTGTCCATCACCAACTCCTGGAGTTCACTCAGACTCATTTCCATTGAGTCGGTGATGCCATCTACCCATCTCATCCTCTGTCATCCCCTTCTCCTCCTGCTCCCAATCCCTCCCAGCATCAGAGTCTTTTCCAATGAGTCAACTCTTCGCATCAGGTGGCCAAAGTTTTGGAGTTTCAGATTTAGCATCAGTCCTTCCAATGAACACCCAGGACTGATTTCCTTTAGAATGGACTGTTGGATCTCTTGCAGTCCAAGGGACTCTCAAGAGTCTTCTCCAACACCACAGTTCAAAAGCATCAGTTCTTTGGCGCTCAGCTTTCTTCACAGTCCAACTCTCACATCCATACATGACCACAGGAAAAACCATAGCCTTGACTAGATGGACCTTTGTTGGCAAAGTAATGTCTCTGGTTTTGAATATACTATCTAGGTTGGTCACAAATTTCCTTCCAAAGAGTAAGCGTCTTTTAATTTCATGGCTGCAGTCACCATCTGAGGTGATTTTGGAGCCCCCCAAAATAAAGTCTGACACTGTTTCCACTGTTTCCCCATATATTTCCCATGAAGTGATAGGACCAGATGTCATGATCTTAGTTTTCTGTATACATGTATTAATACTAAAAATTCTTCTCTCAGGTCTAATGGCTGTATATTTATTCACATGGTGATAATTGCCTATATTTATTTTCCTTAAATTCATGTTCATATGCAATATCCTATCCAGTGTCTCCACTTTACTATCCAATAAACTTCTCATATTCAATACATTAAGTCATTCTCTGATCCTTTCCAGCCCTTGTTCCTGGCCTGTTCTGTGTATGGACTTTGTAACCTCAGCAAATTTTTCTAGTCTTCATTCAGGTTCTAAGGACACACACACACACACACACACACACACACACACACACACACACACACACACACACACACACACACACACACACACACACACACACACACACACACACACACACAAAAGTTATCCAAATCCAAAGACTTGAATGTGGAAAAATAGTTTAACAAATTAGGGCTGTTAAGTTGTAGAAAACTTCACAAAAGTAGAAACTTCTAAAAATCTAGATTTTTTTTTATATAGTTTGGGAAAAAATTCATTAACTTTTAATAGCACTAACAAGGCAAAACTTTTGACCTAAAGTACAAACAATATTATGTATTAGAAATATTCACGTATTATATATTTTAAAGTTCTAGGGCTACATATAAGTTCATAAAAAGAGTAATAATGTGAGCCAGGATGACATGAGGGCCTATGACAGGGCCATAGGAGTTATGTTTTTCCCAAATGCAGCAAGATTTGGAGTGTGTTCCTATAGCTATAAATATAATTTTTTTCTATGTGTAAACAGATATTATATATCCTACTATCAGTAAAAGAACTCTAAAATACTGTCTGAACTCGGGAAGACAACTTTAAAATTTAGTAGAACCTACTTACTATTGCATAAATTTTTACTTTAAAATTCAAATAATAAGCAAAGTCAACAAATTAACAGTACTAAAGAGACCAAACAGATGGGAATCTACAAAGTAGCTATAAAATATTAATTTCTGTTTTACTCATCATCTGTAGTTCTGGCTCTATTTCTTTTAGATTTCACTACTTTTATGTAATTATAAAGCAATTACATGAAACATGTAGTTGTGGGAAATCACTGGAGCCCAAATGATTATGTTTCTAATCAAGAGGAAAAGCATTCAGAAGGCCCCATTTCCTATATTTGAAATTGTGGTAAAATAGAAAACTGGCTGGAATCCTAATTTTCCAAATGTTTCACATTAATATAAAAGTTGACAACAATTTACAACCTCTTAATCTAAAAACAGTCATAAAATGAAACTCAGAGTTTCATCCAGTGCTAGTCTTTTCTCTGTTGCAATTCTGTGATAGACAACCTTTAAGATGGTCCTGTTTTTCAAATGCTTGTAAATCCTCTCCCCCTCGTGTGTGGGCTGATTCTAGTGATTCACTTCATTCACTTCCAGTGAACACAGCAAGTGATGGGATGTTATTTCAGGGATTAGGTTTCAAAGAACTCTGACTTCTGTTTGTCCTCCCTTCTCTCACTTTCTCTGATGGAAGAGTTGACATGTGAGATGCTCTATGGAAAGCGCACATGCCAAGGAACGGATGTTGCTGGCCGGCACCCAGGAGGATCTAAGTTCTACCAATAATTCTGCCTGTAGGTGAACTTTAAATAAGACTTCAGTCCTCATATTGCCTTCATATGAGAGACCTTGAGACAGAACTAACCTGTACACAGATGACTAACCCAGGTAAACTATGAGATAATAATTGTTTGCAGTTTTAAGCCACTGGTTTTTTGGAATAATAAATATATTATGTGGATTAATAGATTTGGGGTAATCTATCTAATAGATAACTAGTATAAATCCCAACAGAAGTAGTATTTCCATATTTGCATTTAATCAGTGAATTTGGAATAAATGATATTTCAGGTACTGTAATCTTCAACTGATTCACTTGTATTTGTTGTATGGCACATGGTTCATGATCACTTCAGTTCAGTTCAGTCACTCAGTTGTGTCCGATTCTTTGCGACCCCATGAATAGCAGCATGCCAGGCCTCCCTGTCCATCACCAGCTCCCAGAGGTCACTCAGACTCACATCCATCGAGTCAGTGATAACATCCAGCCATCTTATCCTCTGTCATCCTCTTCCCCTTCTGCCCCCAATCCCTCCCAGCTTCAGAGTCTTTTCCAATGAGTCAATTCTTCGCATGAGGTGGCCAAAGTACTGAAGTTTCAGCTTTAGCATCATTCCTTCCAAAGAAATCCCAGGGCTGATCTCCTTCAGAATGGATTGGTTGGATCTCCTTGCAGTCCAAGGGACTCTCAAGAGTCTTCTCCAACACCACAGTTCAAAAGCATCAATTCTTAGGCATTCAGCCTTCTTCACAGTCCAACTCTCACATCCATACATGACCACAGGAAAAACCATAGCCTTGACTAGACGGGCCTTAGTCAGCAAAGCAATGTCTCTGCTTTTGAATATGTTATCTAGATTGGTCATAACTTTCCTTCCTAGGAGTAAGCGTCTTTTAATTTCATGGCTGCAATCACCATCTGCAGTGATTTTGGAGCCCCAAAAAATAAAGTCTGACACTGTTTCCACTGTTTCCCCATCTATTTCCTATGAAGTGATGGGACCAGATAGCATGATCTTCATTTTCTGAATGTTGAGATTTAAGCCAACTTGTTCACTCTCCTCTTTCACTTTCATCAAGAAGCTTTTTAGTTCCTCTTCACTTTCTGCCATAAGTGTGGTGTCATCTGCATATCTGAGGTTATTGATATTTCTCCCAGAAATCTTGATTCCAGCTTCTGTTTCTTCCAGCCCAGCGTTTATCATGATGTACTCTGCATAGAAGTTAAATAAGCAGGGTGACAATATACAGCCTTGACATACTCCTTTTCCTATTTGAAACCAGTCTGTTGTTCCATGTCCAGTTCTAACTGTTTCTTCCTGACCTGATACAGATTTCTCAAGAGGCAGGTCAGGTGGTCTGGTATTCTGATCTCTTTCAGAATTTTCCACAGTTTATTATGATCCACACAGTCAAAGGTTTTGGCATAGTCAATAAAGCAGAGATAGATGTTTTTCTGGAACTCTCTTGCTTTTTCCATGATCCAGCGGATGTTGGCAATTTGATCTCTGGTTCCTCTGCCTTTTCTAAAACCAGCTTGAACATCAGGAAGTTCATGGTTCACGTATTGCTGAAGCCTGGCTTGGAGAATTTTGAGCTTTACTTCACTAGCATGTGAGATGAGTGCAAGAACTCTCAATAAATATTAACATTTACTAAAGGAAAAAGCATATGTTATTTAGAAGTAAAACAAGGGGGGACAGATTTTTACCTTCTGTTTGGCAAGAATTCTTCTGAAATGTTTATGTATAACATTTTAAGGGCTGACTCAGTATGTGTTTAATAACTGACTGAACTACTATTGTAGACTAGTAGAAAGTGTGAAACAGTGATAATGTTAAATAAAGTCTGGCTGGGGTGAAATTATATTGCATTCAGGATGAACATAGGAAATGCTTTTGTAATTAGAAATACTTCAGGTTCTCTTCTTAGTACCATTTGATTGTGTGGTTTGTTTATTATACAAACACTGAGAATAGAGCGAAATTGAGAGAGAAGAAATAGAGATGAGATGTATCTTTCAAAATAAATTAATCATTACAGGATAACATTAACAAAGTTGTATAGTACCATATTTTCTTATTCATATAGTTGATTTATAATGTTGTTACAATTTCTGCTGTATAACAAAGTGACTCAGGTAAACATATATACATATACACACACATATACAATCTTTTTTACTTTCTTTTCCATTATAGTTTATCCCAGGAGTTTGGATATATAGATCTCTGTACTATGGAGTTCAGTTCAGTCGCTCAGTCATGTCCAAATCTTTGCGACCCCATGGACTGCACCATGCCAGGATTCCCTGTCTATCACAAAATCCCAAGCTTACTCAAACACATATCCATTGAGTCAGTGATGCCATCCAACCATTCTTTATCATCCCCTTCTCCTCCCACCTTCAGTCTTTTCCAGCATCAGGGTCTTTTCCAGTGAGTTACTTTTTCGCATCAGATGGACAAAGTATTGGCGTTTCAGCTTCAGCATCAGTCCTTCCAATGAATAGTCAGGACTGATTTCCTTTAGGATTGACTGGTTGGATCTCCTCGCTGTCCAAGAGACTCTCAAGAGTCTTCAACAACATCACAGTTCAAAAGCATTATTTCTTTGGCACTCAGATTTCTTTTTAGTCCAACTCTCACATCCAAACATGACTACTGGAATAACCATAGCTTTGACTAAGCAGACCTTTGTTGGCAAAGTAATGTCTCTGCTTTTTAATATGCTGTCTAGGTTGGTCATAACTTTTCTTCCAAGGAGCAAGCGTCTTTTAATTTCATGGCTGCAGTCACCATCTGCAGTGATTTTGGAGCCCAAAAAACCAAAGTCAGTCATTGATTCCATTGTTTCCCCATCTATTTGCCATGTGGTGATGGGACCAGATGCCATGATCTTAGTTTTCTGAATGTTGTTTTAAGCCAACTTTTTCACTCTCCTCTTTCACTTTCATCAAGAGGCTTTTTAGTCTTTCTTTACTTTCTGCCATAAGGGTGGTGTCATCTGCATATCTCAGACTGTTGATATTTCCTGCATCAATCTTGATTCCTGTTTGTGTTTCATTGAGCTCAGTATTTCTCATGATGTACTCTGCATGTAAGTTAAATAAGCACGGTGACAATATACAGCCTTGGCACATTCCTTTCCCAATTGGGTCCCCAATTTGGAACCAGTCTGTTGTTCCCTGTCTGGTTCTAACTTGCTTCTTGACCTGCATACAGATTTCTCAGGAGGCGTGTCAGGTGGTGTTGTATTCTCATGTCTTGAAAATTTTTCCACAGTTTGTTGTAATCCACAGAGTCAAAGGCTTTGGCGTAGTCAATAAAGCTGAAGTAGATGTTTTTGTGGAACCCTCTTGCATTGTCAATGATCCAGCAGATGTTGGCAATTTGATCTCTGGTTCCTCTGCCTTTTCTAAAACCAGCTTGAACATCTGGAAGTTCACGGTTCATGTACTGTTGAAGTCTGGCTTGCAGAATTTTAAGCATTACTTTGCTAGCATGTGAGATGAGTCTGATTGT
Source organism: Ovis aries (assembly GCF_016772045.2). Lineage (NCBI taxonomy): Eukaryota > Metazoa > Chordata > Mammalia > Artiodactyla > Bovidae > Ovis > Ovis aries. Next base: position 64,726,379 of record NC_056059.1, on the reverse strand, counting down.
GTGGTAGTTTGAGCATTTGTTGGCATTGCCTTTCTTTGGGATTGGAATGAAACTGACCTTTTCCGTTCCCATGGCCACTGCTGAGTTTTCCAAATTTGCTGGCATATTGAGTGCAACACTTTCACAGAATCATCTTTTAGGGTTTGAAATAGCTCAAGTGGAAATCCATACCTCCACTAGCTTTGTTTGTAGTGATGCTTCCTAAGGCTCACTAGACTTCACATTCCAGGATGTCTGGCTCTAGGTGAGTGATCACACCATCGTGATTATCTGGGTCTGAAGATCTTTTTTGTATAGTTCTTCTGTGTATTCTTGCCACCTCTTCTGAATATCTTCTAGCTCTCTTCCACTATAAATATAATAGTATGCATCTACAAATCACAAACTCCCAGTCCATCCTCCTCCTTCCTCTCCCTTGGCAATGACAAGTCTCTTCCCTATGTCTGTGAGTCTGTTTCTGTGTCACAGATATGTTTATTTGTTCCATATTTTACATTCCACATATAAGTGATATCATATGGAATTTATCTTTCTCTTGCTTACTTATTATGGCAATCTCTAGGTCCTTCCAGATTGCTGCAAATGGTGTGATTTCATTCCTTTTTATGGCTAGGTAGTATTCCATTATATATATGTACCATATCTTTATCCATTCATCTGTCAATGAGCATTTAGATTTTTTCCATGTCTTGGTTATTGTGAATAGTGTTTTTATGAATACAGGGGTGCATGTATCTTTTTGAATTACAGTTAAGTCTAGATGTATGTCCAGGACCTGGATTGCTGGATTATATAATTCTGTTTTTAGTTTTGTGAGGATATTCCATACTGTTTTCCAACTTATTATTCATTCCCACCAACAGTGTAGGAGGGTTCCCTTTTCTCTGCATTCTCTCTAGCATTTATCTGTAGACTTTTTATTGGTGGCTATTCTGACAGGTGTAAGGTGGTAATTCATTGTAGTTTTGACTTGCATTTCTCTAGCAATTTATAATGTTGAGCATCTTTTCTAGTGCCTGTTGGCCATATGTATGTCTTCTTTGCAGAAATGTCTATTTATATCTTCTTCCCATTTGTCAATTAGGCTGTTTATTTTGTTGTTGCTTTTAGTTGTATGAGCTGTTTGTTTATTTTGGAGATTAGGCCCTTGTTGGTCACATTGATTGAAAATATTTTATCCCATTTATTTTGTTTGTTTTGTTCAGGATTTCCTTTAATGTACAAAAGCTTATAAGTATGATTATGTCCCATTTGTTTATTTTTATTTCTATTGCCTTAGGCAAGTGAACAGAGACATTGGTACAATTATTTCACAGGATATTTTACCTATGTTCTCTTTAGGTGTTTTATGGTTCATGTCTTATATTAAGTCTTTAAGCCATTTTGAGTTTATTTGTGTGCATGGTATAAGAGTATGTTCTAACTTCATTGATTTACATGCAACTTTCCAACTTTCCCACCACTATTTGTTGAAGTTCTTTTCCCATTTTATATTCTTGCTCTTTTGTTGAAGACTAATTGACAATAGGTGTGTGGGTTTATTTCCAGGCTTCCAGTTCTATGCCATTGATCCCAATGTCTGTATCTGTTTGTTTTTCTTTTTGTTTTTGTCTTTGTTTTTAACTATACTGCTGTTTTGATTAGTGTAGCTTTGTTAGTTTAGCTTCGTATTGTTGACTTAAGTATGGGAGTGTTATACCTCCTGCTTTATTCTTTTTTCTCAGTATTGCTTTGGCAATATATATGAATTTATTGGATAATTTGTCCTAGATCTGTGAAAAATGTTCTGGGTAATTTGATAGGGACAACATTAAGTCTGTAAATTATACTATTGTCATTTTCACATTATTATTTTTTAAATCCAAGAACATGGGATATCTTTCCATTTCTTTGAATCATCTTTAGTTTTCCTTCTTCATGTTTTATATTTCTCAGCATGTAAGTCATTCACCTCCTTGATCAGATTTCTCTGAGTATTTTATTTTTGGTGTGGTTTTAAAAAGTACTGTTTTTTAATATTCATTTTCTGGTATTTCTCTCTTAGGGTAAAGAAATGCAACTGGTTTCCTAACATTAATATTGTAGCCTGCTACTTTGTTGAAGTGGTTTACCTGTTCTTATACATTTTATGTAGATTCCTTAGGATTTTTTATATGTAGTATCACATATTTTTAATCCTATATATATATATATATACATATGTATATAATATATAATATTACCTGCATATAGTAACAGTTATACCCCTTCCTTTTGTTTTGGATACATTTTACTTCTTTTACATGCCTAATTGCTGTGGCTAAGACTTCCAATTATATGTTGAATAGAAGTTGCAGTAATGGTCATCTTTGTCTTGTTCCAGATTTTAGTGAGAAGACTTTCAAGCTTTTCACCATTGAGTGTTATACTAGCTGTGGATTTGTTATATATAGCTTTTATTATACTAAGATATGTTTACTCTATACCCACTTGGAAAGAGTTATTATCATGAATGGATGTGGACTTTTGTGGAATGCCTTTTTTCTGCTATTGAGAGGATCATGTGGTTTTTGACTTGTGTTAATGTATATTGCATTGATTTCTGTTTAACTATCCTTATTAACTTTGAATGAATCCCACTGGGACATGGTGTGTAATTTTTTTTATGTGTTGTTGAATTTAGTTTGAAAACATTTTATTGAGAATTTTTACATCTATATTCAAAAATATTGGCCTTTAATTTTCTTTTTTGGTGGTATCTTTGTCTGGTTTAGTTATGTAAGTGATGGTGGCTTTATTAGAATGTCTTTGGAAGTCTTCCCTCCTCTTCAGTATTTTGGAAGACTTTGAGAAGGATCCATATAATTTCTTCTTTGTATATTTAGTAGAATTTATCTGTGAAGCTAGGCTTCCCAGAAGGCTCAGTGATAAAGAATTCACCTGCATGCAGGAGACGTGGGTTCAGTCCTTGGGTCAGGAAGATCCCCTTGAGGAGAAAATGGCAACTCACTATAGTGTTCTTGCCTGGAGAATCCCATGGACAGCGGTGACTGGTGGGCTATGGTCCATAGGGTCAAAAAGAGTTGAACACAACTGTAGCGACTTAGCATGCATGCAGGCACTGGATCTTCCATCTTTCTTGGAAGACTGTGGATTTCCATCTAAGAACTGACTTTTGCTGTTTCTCATAGATTTGGTATGGTTGCGTGTTCATTGTCATTTGTCTTAAGTTTTTTCTTTTTTAAATTTCCTTTATGATTTTCTTGTTCTCTTTGGGTTTTTAGTACATATTGTTTAGTCTCCATATAATCGTTTTTTTCTCATTTATTTTTTCCGTGGTAGATTTCTAGTTTAAATCAGAGAAGATGCTTGAAGTAATTTTGTACTCTTTAATTTGTTGAGGTTAGTTTTCTGTCCTAGTATGTGGTCAGTCCTAGATAATGTTCCATGTGACTTGAAAATAATATGTATTCTGTTTTTTGTATGTCCTGAAAATATCTTAAGTCTCACCTAAGATTTCATCACTTAAAATCTTTACTGCCTTATCCAGCACAAGCTGGGATCAAGATTGCCAGCAGAAATATCAACAACCTCAGATATGCAGATATGCATCCTTATGGCAGAAAGCAAAGAATTAAAGAGCCTCTTGATGGAAGTGAAAGATGAGAGTGTAAAAGTTGACTTAGAATTCAACATTCAGAAAACTAAGATCATGGCATCCAGTCCCATCACTTCATGGCAAACAATGGGAAACAATGGAAACAGTTACTGACTTTATTTTGGGGGGCTCCAAAATCACTGCAGATCACCATGAAATTAAAAGATGCTTGTTCCTTAGAATAAAACCTATGACCAACCTAGACAGCATGTTAAAAAGCAGAGATATTACTTTGCCAACAATGTTTTTCTAGACAAAGCTATGGTTTTTCCAGTCAAAGCTATGGTTTTTCCAGTAGTCATGTATGGATGTGAGACTTGGACTATAAAGAAAGCTGAGTGCTGAAGAATTGATGCTTTTGAACTGTGGTATTGGAGAAGACTTGAGAGTTCCTTGGACTGCAAGGAGATCCAACCAGTCTATCCTAAAGGAAATCAGTCCTGAATATTCGTTGGAAGGACTGATGCTGAAGCTGAAACGCCAATATTTTGGCCACCTAATGTGAAGAATTGACTCATTGGAAAAGACCCTGATGCTGGGAAAGATTGAAGGCAGGAGGATAAGAGGGATGATAGAGGATGAGATGGTTGGATGGCATCACCGACTTGATAAACATGAGTTTGAGCAAGCTTTGGGAGTTTGTGATGGATAGAGAAGCCTGGCGTGCTGCAATTCATGGGGTTGCAAAGAGTTGAACACGACTGAGTGACTGAACTGAGCTGATTGCCTTATTTCTCTGTCTTGAATATCTGTCCATTGATGTGAGTAGGTTATTAAAGTCTTCTTCTCTTACTGTATTCCCATCAATTTCTCCCTTTTTGTTTGTTAGTATTTATTTTATGTATTTGCGTGTTCTTACATTAGGCCTGTCTGGTGTCACAGATGGTAAGGAATCTGCTGGCAATGTAGGAGACCCAGGTTCAATCCCTAGGAAGGGAAGATCCCTTGGAGAAGGAAATTGCAACCCACTCCAGTATTCTTGCCTAGAGAATTCCATGGACAGAGGAGTCTGGTGGGCTATAGTCAGTGGGGTCACAAAGAGTCAGACACAACTGTGTGATTAAAACATACACACACATAAGATGCATATATGTTGATGACTGTAAAGCCTCCTCTTTTATTGATCCTTTTTATTATTAGTATCCTTCGTTATATTTTTCATGGCCTTTGTTTTAAAGTGTATTTTTTTCTGGTAAGTATTGCAACTCCCACTTTCTTGCCATTTCTGTTCACATGAAATATATTTTTCTATCCCATCACTTTTAATCTGTGTGTATGGGTCCATTGGAGCCAGCATATTATAGACTTAAAAAAAAATTCTACCTACCACTCTATGTCTTTTGATTGTAGCATTCAGTCATTTAAAGTAATTATTGATACATATGTATTTATTACCATTTTAAACCTTGTTTTCCAGTTGTTTCTCCACCTTCCCCCCCCCCCATTTTTGTGTGTGTGGTTTGGAGATTTCCTTTTAAACGTGTGTTCTATTCTTTTCGGTTTTTGTGAATCTTTCTCATCCACATTTCATTATTTTAATATCCTTTTTTACATCTTCATGATAATACTTTTGCTCTTTCTTTGTGTTTATCATTGCTTTCTTATATAGTCTTTTTTCCTTTTGATCTGTATACTGGCCTCTTTCCCATATCTTCTTGCTTCTTTTCTATTTAGAGAAGACCTTTCAATATTCCTATTAGTGTAGGTTTAGTATGTCTATATTCTTTTGACTTTTGCTTGTCTAAGAAAGTGTTTATTTCTTTTCCTCCTCTAAATGATTGTCTTGCTATATAGAATATTCTAGACCATAGAACGTTTCCTTTCAAGACTTTGAATATATTTTTCCACTCCATTCTGTCTGTCATTGTTTCTGTAGAGAATTCAGCTGATAGCCTTAGGGAGATTTCCTTGCAATTGACTCTCTGTTTTTCTCTTGCTGCCTTTAGAACTTTTGACTTTTTTTTTTTTTTTAATCTGTCTTGTTGTAAGCCTGTTTGAAATCATCTTCCTTGGGATCCTTTGTGTTTCCTGTGCCTAAATATCTTTTTCCTTCTTTAGGTTTGGGGAATTTTCAGCCATAATTTCTTTAAATACATTTTTGATCCCCTTTTTATTCTCATTCTGGAATTCTTTGTAGATTGGCATACATTATGTTATCCATAGGTCTATTATAGCGCTTTCACTTTTCATTTGACTTTCTGTCTGCTATTCTGATTGTGTAACTTCCATTATTCTACCTTCTGGGTCACCATTTTTCTTTTGCATGATTCATTCTGCTTCATTGCCCATATACCAGCTTTTAACTTGGCCAAAGAATTTTCTAATTTTTCTTGGTTCCTCCTTATAGATTTTTATAGTCATCTGCATTTCTATTAATAGCTTTTCTTCATTCCCTCAGTATTTACATTCTTTTTTGAACTCAGTGTCTGTTAGTCTGAAGATGTCTTTTTAATTGCTTGTTCCTTCAGTGAAATTCTCTTGATCCTTTAGCTCAGAGTGGTTTGTCTGCTTCTTTATTTTACCTTTATTCCTTGTACTTTGTGAGTTTAATACTTCTTTGATAGCTCAGTTGGTAAAGAATCAGCCTGCAATGCATCAGACCCTAATTTGATTCCTGGGTTGGGAAGATCCCCTACAAAAGGGAAAAGCTACCCATTCCAGTATTCTGGTCTGGATAATTCCATGGATTTTATAGTCCATAGGGTCATAAAGAGTCAGACATGGCTGAGTGGCTTTCTCTTGTGAGTTTAGGGAAAACAGTTCTTTACTATAGTCTTGGAGGGCTTTTCCAGTCAGGTATATCCCTGAGTAGATTATGTGGGTTTAATTTTTTTTTTTTTTTAATGTGAGGGCTGCTTTTATTTTAAATGTTAGCCGTCTCTTTCCTTGGCATATGCTGGTCAGTATCCCTTTGATAGGGAGTGTTCAGGGTGTTTGATGGTTCATGCAATCTCCTGGGCAAGAGCAGGCATGACCAGCACCCACTTATGGGACCCTTGGAAATAGTAGTGAACCTGTGCCCACCTCTGGAATCTGAGATAGCAGCAGCAACTCATGCCTGTCCTTGGAGCTTGTTTAGCTGGTCCCCCTGCCACTTGAGAATTCATGCACAGTCCTTGATAAATATAACTTCTTGCTCAGTGTTGCTGACATAGTTTTACAATATTAAGAAATGTCTTATGTCTAGTGACTAGGCTTTCTACAAAACCACCTTAAGCATTCTCACCAGACATGCAGCAAAGCCAGTCTACTGACACCAGGTTGTGGTGAAAGAAAGTAAAGTGTTGATTGCAGAGTACCAAGCAAGGAGAATGGAAAGCTTGTGCTCAAAAGAACCAAATTTCCTGATGGCTTTGGGGAAAATGTTTTTTAAAGCCAATGTGATGGAGGGGTTGTAGGGTGCATGATCAGCTCATGCACAGTTCGCTGATTGATTCAGGGTGAGGTAACATGATGATTCAGAAATCTCAGACATCAGCCTTCTGGTTGCACCTGGTCTGGGGTCTTTGTGTTGGTGTTCAGCCTGCAGTTAACTTCCTCTACCTGATGGGGCTTTTAGTATCAGCAAAATAACTTGAAGACATGGCTCAATATAGTATCTATGGCCTTTGAGGAGGAACTAAGGGTCCTGAACTTTGTTTTATGGCTAAACTATTATTTTGTCTTGCTTGAGTGCTTTCCTTTATTTTTGCCTTTTCTCACTTTTCTGATTAAATGTGTTCTTTGTAACTCAGGGAAGTCAGAAGAGGATAAAGCTTTTCTAAAAACAAGAGCTAGGGGACCTGGGGTTGTATGTGTGTTGGGAGAGGGCAGTCTGTTCCCAAGAAGGCCTTGCAGGGTCCTGGTTGGTTTCGGTTTGAATAATTTTCTTTTATGTATGTAAAACTGAGATCTATGTGCTGGTGCTCACTTAGTGAAGTGAAAGTTGCTCAGTCGTTGCCAACTCTTTGCGACCCCATGGAGTATAGAGTCCATGGAGTTCTCCAGGCCAGAATACTGGAGTGGATAGTCTTTCCCTTCTCCAGGGGATCTTCCCAACCCAGGGATTGAACCCAGGTCTCCCTCATTGCGGGCAGATTCTTTACCAGCTGAGTCACTAGAGAAGCCTGGTAACTGGTGCTCACTTAGTGTTCTGTAACTCTTTGCAATCCCATGGACTGTAGCCCACCAGGCTCTTCTGTCCTTGGGATTTCCCAGGCAAGAATACTGGAGTGAGTTGCCATTTCCTTCTCCAGGGCATCTTCCTGACCCAGGGATCAAACTTGCATCTTCTGTATTGGCAGGCAGGAAACCTTTATATGTTAAAGTATTAGAGCTAAATTCAAAAGGGGGAATGTTTTCAGCAAGACTGGGATCAAATTCTTCTTAGACCAGAATATTTCACATAGAGTGGAATTGCCATTGAAAGTCTAATGTGAACACATGCCATTTAATTTCCATTGAAGTTGCAATATTCTGAGTAAAACATGCCTATGAGTAAAATAATAAAATATAAGCAGAATAGCATTACAGTAGTACCCTACTGGGATTTAGCCACCAGCAGTGGAAGGGGCTGTTCTGAGAGCATCTGTCTTTTTGGCAAAATTCAAATGCAGATGCTCTCGTTACTTTCATAATGCTACTGAGATTTCCATTTGATTACAGAAATGGTGCCTGCCCTCTGTTGCTAGGCCTGAGTCATTTGTTTGCCCTACCTGTTATGTTGAGTTGTCAAATTGTTTTTAATGAGGAAAAAAAAAAAAAAAACTTCCTTAGAAAAGCCCAATGAAAAGCATTAGCAACTGCTTATAATTTAAACCCGTATTTGCCAGCATATATCCTTTTCCCAAATATCTGCTCTATTTGTATTCCCTATATGATGGATGGCAAAAGTTGCAAGCTCAGATTATTGTTCTTATCATGCCATGGTCTCCTGTAAATGCTGTCCTATAAATGCTGACCTGTTATATATTTCTGCTGTCCATTTATTTCCTTGTAAAGGACTGATAAGTTAAAAATATTTAGAAACTCAGGATTTTCTTATCATATAAAAATAAAAGACTGATATTTTATCCTCTAAAAGTGAGATTATAAGAGTCTGTGTACACAAGCCTTAAAATGCAGTGGTGTGTGTGTAAAGTATTGAGATGGTAAATCTGGTTGGAATTGGTATTTCATTATATTTTGCTGATTGTCTGTCGACATACATATGATTTATGTTTCCATTTACTCATCTGAAAAATATTGAGATAACACATATGTTGAGAAGATATACAGATATATATTAAAATTTCTTTAAATAGAATATATGTGTATTAATCTGAGATTAACTATATCCCTCAAGACACTATAGGAGTACAACTGACTACTAGATGATGGATATCTCATTTAAATGGTTTGTCTTCTGAAGAACATTTTTTATCAACATTCTCATTCTAGTTATCTAAAAAAGTGATTGTGGAAAACTCATCTCTTGAAATATTTGTTTTCTTCTGGATTCATAATTTTCTGTGACAAACGGAAACAATACAGAACATTAAAATTTATAAATAAAAGTAAAACCGGTCAGGATTATAGACAGAACATTACTCAAAAGAGAAATTACGGTTAGTTAATTATGGAAATTGAAAGAGCAACATGGGTGCAGAGGTTAAGTGGAAATTATGCAGCCAAAATTTAAAAGAAACATACAAGAAGTGTTTGAAAATGAAGGATTGCTGTGGCAAGTCAGAATACCAATAAGAGTATGAACTAATTATATTATGTAAATTAAAGCATAATGAATGAGAGAATCTTCTAAAGCTATCTTATTTTCAAATAATATAAGAGATAATCTTTGTGGACTATGTGAAATAACATCATTAGTGCATTAAATATTCAGCGAATCACATCCTTGCAATTAGCAGTTTTGTTGAATATTTTTGTTTACCCTTTCTAAGATATATTTTCCACATTTCTCTAATCTATTCTGTGCCCTGGTAATGTCAGTCTCCTGTCAGAACTCCTTTACCCACATCTTTTTGGGTGACAGAGTTTATTAGGCATATTACTAAGGACAGGAAGATAGCTCAGTTAGAACATGTTATCTGCTTATTTCCTTATCTGCCATGCTATGGATTCCTTCCGTACACCTCAGCCCTTAGCGTCTGTTGAGCTACATGTTTTGATCTCTTACATGCAAAATGGGAGAGATTATTTGTATTTACATAATTACTGTATTATCCCACTGTGGTAGATTAGTTAAATATGTGTAAACCTAGAAACAAATAATGATGTAACAACTTTAAAAAGTTAATAATATAAGAACAAAGTATCAGAAAGAGAAGTTAAGGAAAGAATTCCATTTACTTTGGGGCCAAAAAGAAAACAAAAATTACTTAGGAATAAACCTACCTAAAGAGGCAAAAGATATCTACTCCAAAAGTTATAAGATACTGCTGAAGAAATTGAAGACAATCACTTTTCTATTATAGAATGGAAAAATAACACACCAAAGTGATTTTTTTTTTGCTGCATTATTTACTCCCTATATAATTTTCATTTCTGTTAACCTTAGTTTTCTAACTTGTAAGATAGTTTTAACAATACTAAATTTTCATAACAGTTGCAAAGAGATCATGTTAAGAATGCAAGACAGATGGCTGGAAAGCACTGTTCTGGTACACAGTAGGAATCTGCTATGCCTGAGACACCTAGAGTCCAATTTACTAAAATAATTTTCAAAGAAATTAGACTTTGAGTTTTTATTATTTTATTTCTTCCCTTTGTTTTTTTGTTTTTTTTTTTTTTAGTTTTTTATTTTTTAAATTTTAAAATCTTTAATTCTTACATGCATTCCCAAACATGAACCCCCCTCCCACCTCCCTCCCCATAACATCTTTCTGGGTCATCCCCATGCACCAGCCCCAAGCATGCTGCATCCTGCGTCAGACATAGACTGGCGATTCAATTCACATGATAGTATACATGTTAGAATGTCATTCTCCCAAATCATCCCACCCTCTCCCTCTCCCTCTGAGTCCAAAAGTCCGTTATACACATCTGTGTCTCTTTCCCTGTCTTGCATACAGGGTCGTCATTGCCATCTTCCTAAATTCCATATATATGTGTTAGTATACTGTATTGGTGTTTTTCTTTCCGGCTTACTTCACTCTGTATAATCGGCTCCAGTTTCATCCATCTCATCAGAACTGATTCAAATGAATTCTTTTTAACGGCTGAGTAATACTCCATTGTGTATATGTCCCACAGCTTTCTTATCCATTCATCTGCTGATGGACATCTAGGTTGTTTCCATGTCCTGGCTATTATAAACAGTGCTGCGATGAACATTGGGGTACATGTGTTTCTTTCAATTCTGGTTTCCTTGTGTATAGCAGTGGGATTGCTGGGTCATAAGGCAGTTCTATTTGCAATTTTTTAAGGAATCTCCACACTGTTCTCCATAGTGGCTGTACTAGTTTGCATTTCCCTTTTCTCCACACCCTCTCCAGCATTTATTGCTTGCAGACTTTTGGATCGCAGACATTCTGACTGGTGTGAAGTGGTACCTCACTGTGGTTTTGATTTGCATTTCTCTAATAATGAGTGATGTTGAGCATCTTTTCATGTGTTTGTTAGCCATCCGTATGTCTTCTTTGGAGAAATGTCTGTTTAGTTTTTTGGCCCATTTTTTGATTGGGTCATTCATTTTTCTGGAATTGAGCTGCATAAGTTGCTTGTATATTTTTGAGATTAGTTGTTTGTCAGTTGCTTCATTTGCTAGTATTTTTTCCCATTCAGAAGGCTGTCTTTTCACCTTGCTTATATTTTCCTTTGTTGTGCAGAAGCTTTTAATTTTAATTAGATCCCATTTGTTTATTTTTGCTTTTATTTCCAGAATTCTGGGGTGTGGATCATAGAGGATCCTGCTGTGATTTATGTTGGAGAGTGTTTTGCCTATGTTCTCCTCTAGGAGTTTTATAGTTTCTGGTCTTACATTTAGATCTTTGATCCATTTTGAGTTTATTTTTGTGTGCGGTGTTAGAAAGTGATCTAGTTTCATTCTTTTACAAGTGGTTGACCAGTTTTCCCAGCACCACTTGTTAAAGAGATTGTCTTTACTCCATTGTATATTCTTGCCTCCTTTGTCAACGATAAGGTGTCCATATGTATGTGGATTTATCTCTGGGCTTTCCATTTTGTTCCATTGATCTATATTTCTGTCTTTGTGCCAGTACCATGCTGTCTTGATGACTGTGGCTTTGTAGTAGAGCCTGAAGTCAGGCAGGTTGATTCCTCCAGTTCCATTCTTCTTTCTCAAGATTGCTTTGGCTATTCGAGGTTTTTTGTATTTCCATACAAATCTTGAAATTATTTGTTCTAGTTCTGTGAAAAATATCGCTGGTAGCTTGATAGGGATTGCATTGAATTTGTAGATTGCTTTGGGTAGTATACTCATTTTCACTATATTGATTCTTCTGATCCATGAACATGGTATATTTCTCCATCTATTAGTGTTTGCAATAGAGTGTAGTTTATTTCATTTTTCTTATGTGAGGTCTGTTTTCTTCTCTCTCCCAGATGCAAATCAACTTCCCAACTCTCCCAACGCAAATCAAAACTAATTTAACCTACTTAATGTATTCTTTTTAAATTATTTTTTAATTGAAGGATAATTGCTTTACAGAATTGTTGTTAAGGCCTGCTTTACAGGCCTTTGTTGTTCTCTGTCAAACCTCAGCACGAATCAGTTTTAGGTATACATATATCCCCAATGCAAAGATAAAATTTTCAAAAGTATTTCCATAAGTATATACTCAAGAGAAACTATTTTGTAGTGAAAATCCACGGAGAAGGCAATGGCAACCCACTCTACTACTCTTGCCTGGAAAATCTCATGGACGGAGGAGCCTGGAAGGCTGCTGTCCATGAGATCGCTGAGGGTCGGACATGACTGAGCAACTTCACTTTCATTTTTCACTTTCATGCGTTGGAGAAGGAAATGGCAACCCACTCCAGTATTCTTCCTGGAGAATCCTAGTGACAGGGGAGCCTGGTGGGCTGCCATCTATGGGGTCGCACAGAATTGGACATGACTGAAGTGACTTAGCAGCAGTAGCAGTGAAAATCCAAGATGTAGTCCAAGTAAACTATTTTTTAAAGTACTTCCTCACTTTTTATAACGTCAGATATTTCTTTCTTTTTTGTTTATGATTTTGTATGCTGGTATTTTGGGGTATGAATAGCTCTAGGCTCTAGGAACAGGTTATAGACAATACTAATTTGGTTGGGGTTATGGATTCTTGTATGCACAAAGAGTTTTGTTTTGTTGGTTCTTTTACTGAAAAGCATTTTGCTCGCTGTGTGCTCTTCCCTGGCTCACATTCCAAAAGCTAACAGGAATACTTGCACTTTTGTTTCCAGGAACCAGTGACTTGTCTATTTTAAACTGCACTCTGGCATCTATGACCAAATCAGTTAAGAATAGTATTCAAGGTAGAATCTATTGGCCACATCAGCTCAACTTTTATTAAATTTTTATTAAATATTTGCCCCATCATTTGGACCACATAATTTTGGAGTTACCTTCTGCTAATAATTACTGGGTTAAAGAAGAATTTTCTCATTTGTAATATCTTCATGCTCTCCCTGACCTTCAATCTCTCCATCTTTTACTAGGACAGAAAAGTTGGGGAAAAAAGATTCGCAAACATATCCATCCTCTGTGGCCTCTGCTAGTTCCTTTCAATCAACACAAGAGTGGATGTATCTCATCACTATGGCAACCATCTGCTTTGAGTAAGCTATTTCTACTATCTCTACTTTTCATTACAGACTCTGTTTTAGTAACTCTTTACTAAAATAAGATTTCCATGCTTAGCATATTCCTCACCTGAGTGCTCTTATTTCTTAAATCTGCAACTTTTAAACAATTCTGAATAAATTTTACTTAAGTAAACATTTTAAACAAATAGTAGAATTTTGTCAAAAGGACAAATATACTATGCAATGGCACAAAAATAGTTGCTAATTGGATAAAGATAGAATCAATGGCTTATTGGAAATGAGTATCTTCAAAATATTCCTTTTTTGACCTTACTAAGCAGTTCCGCAAACTCCTACACCAATTTTAGAGTTAACACTGGCTGCTACTCTATGTGATTTGACTACATTTCTTGGTTGCTTACTGACTGGTGCATGGCTGAAATTTCCAGATGGTTCTCACAGTGAAAGTTTAATTCTTCAAGGGAAGCACAAAACAGATTAGCCACATAAATATTAATGAAAAGTAAATTATACCCAATATAAAATTGATGATATAAATAAATCATATATTTAAAATTAAATAAATAAATTATGCCTGTAACTGTTAGTTTGTATTAGAAGAATCAATGAAAGGAAAGCAAAAGATAGTAATCAATGAATTTTATTACATTTAATCTTTTTGATAATGATTTCTCTTTGGAGCAACCATCTTCTCTAATCTCAGTACTGATAGATACAAAATCATCACCTATCCTTCTTTCTTTTTTTTTTTGTTACCACAAAATATCATGATTTTTAAAAACATGGCTTTGTAGTGTAATGTTAGGAAATCAAATTTTCCAAATCTAGTTGAGCCAGCATTGAGTATATTTTATTAATAGGGCAGGAAATAGAGTGTAGTTGAGTCATGCAAATGCAGAGTCAGACCTTTTCTTTATTTACAAATTTTGTATTTTGCTCCTCATTGATCTTTTGCATTATGTTAGATTTTTAAAGTATTTCATTTAGACATTCATCTTGAAAGCTGAGTTATTTGCTCCATCCTAAATCCTCCACCTGAAGTGAATGCCTAATCTCTTGCCCCAACCACAGTTCTGTTATTACTAAGAGCCCTTTAGAAATTTGAAATAGTAATTCATAATATTTAAACATTTGTTACTAAAACTGCTAAATGATCATTTATGATTCCATTAAAATGTTATTTAAAAAAATATTTTTATTCCATAGTCAACAATAACAGCATGTACATACTAGCAAATCATTTTGGCTTTTCTTCAGATGACTTATTAGGAAAGAAGGAAATCATAGTAAGCAAATGAGAAAATGATTGTCTTATGGAGTATCTGATTATAATAATTGAAATGGTTTTCATCTGATGCATTTTTTGAAAGAGAAAAACCATTTACTTATATAAAAGATGTATTTTTATCTAGGATGGGCTTTTCAAAATGAATGAGTCTAGATTGATCAGTCTTTTTTAATATAAATTTATTTATTTTAATTGGAGGCCAATTACTTTACAATATTGTATTGGCTTTACCATACATTGACATGAATCCACCATGGGTGTACCTGTGTTCCCCATCCTGAACCCCCCTCCCAACTCCCTCCCATCCCATCCATCTGGGTCATCCCAGTGCACAAGCCCCGAGCATCCTGTATCATGCATCGAACCTGGACTGGTGATTCATTTCACATATGATAATATACATGTTTCAGTGCCATTCTCCCAGATCATCCCACCCTCGCCCTCTCTCTCAGAGTCCAAAATACTGTTCTATAAAATATCTGTGTCTCTTTTGCTGTCTCACATACAGGGTTATCATAACCATATTTCTAAATTCCATACGTATGCATTAGTATACTCTATTGGTGTTTTTCTTTCTGACTTACTTCACTCTGTATAATAGGTTCCAGTTTATCCACCTTACTAGAACTCATTCAAATGCATTCTTTTTAATGGCTGAGTAATAAATACTCCATTGTGTATATGTACCCCAGCTTTCTTATCCATTCATCTAGGTTGCTTCCATGTCCTGGCTATTATAAACGTTGCTACAATGAACACTGGGGTACATGTGTCTCTTTCAATTTTGGTTTCTTTGCTGTGTATGCCCAGAAGTGGGATTGCTGGGTCATATGGCAGTTCTATTTCCAGTTTTTAAGGAATCTCCACACTGTTCTCCATATGGCTGTACTAGTTTGCATTCCCACCAACAGTGTAAGAGGGTATCCTTTTCTCCACACCTTCTCCAGCATTTATTGCTCTTAGACATTTGGATAGCAGCCATTCTGACTGGTGTGAAATGGTACCTCATTGTGGTTTTGATTTGCAATTCTCTGATAATGAGTGATGTTGAGCATCTTTTCATGTGTTTGCCATCTATATGTTTTCTTTGGAGAAATGTCTGTTTAGTTCTTTGGCCCATTTTTTGACTGGGTCGTTTATTTTTCTAGAATTGAGCTGCAGATGTTGCTTGTATATTTTTGAGATTAGTTGTTTGTCAGTTGCTTCATTTGCTATTATTTTCTCCCATTCTGAAAGCTGTCCCTTCACCTTGCTTATAATTTCCTTTGTTGTGCACAAGCTTTTAATTTTAATTAGGTCCCATTTGTTTATCTTTGCTTTTATTTCCAATATTCTGGGAGGTGGGTCACAGAGGATCCTCCTGTGATTTATGTCACAGAGTGTTTTACCTATGTTCTCCTCTAGGAGTTTTATAGTTTCTGGTCTTATGCTTAGCTCTTTAATCCATTTTGAGTTTATTTTTGTGTATGGTGTTAGAAAGTATTCTAGTTTTATTCTTTACAAGTGGTTGACCAGTCCAAATTGGAAAAGAACTAAAGCTCTCACTGTGCAGATGACATGATCCTCATGTAGAAAACCCTAACAACTCCATCAGAAAATTACTAGAGCTAATCAATAAATATAGTAAAGTTGCAGAATATAAAATCAACACACAGAAATCCCTTGCATTCCTATACACTAACAATGAGAAAATAGAAAGAGAAATTAAAGAAACAATTTCATTCACCATTGCAATGAAAATAATAAAATACTTAGGAATATATCTACCTAAAGAAACAAACAGATGACACCACCCTTATGGCAGAAAGTAAAGAGGAACTAAAAAGTCTCTTGATGAAAGTGAAAGAGGAGAGTGAAAAAGTTGGCTTAAAGTTCAACATTCAGAAAATGAAGATCATGGCATATGGTCCCATCACTTCATGGCAAATAAATGGGGAAACAGTGAAAACAGTGTCAGACTTTTATTTTGAGGGGCTCCAAAATCACTGCAGATGTGACTGCAGCCATGAAATTAAAAGATGCTTACTCCTTGGAAGAAAATTTATGACCAACCTAGATAGCATATTCAAAAGCAGAGACATTACTTTGCCAACCAAGGTCCGTCTAGTCAAGGCTATGCTTTTTCCAGTGGTCGTATGGATGTGAGAGTTGGACTGTGAAGAAGGCTGAGCATGGAAGAATTGATGCTTTTGAACTGTGGTGTTGGAGAAGACTCTTGAGAGTCTCTTGTACTCCAAGGAGATCCAACCAGTTCATTCTAAAGGAGATCAGCCCCGGGTGTTCTTTGGAAGGAATGATGCTAAAGCTGAAACTCCAGTACTTTGGCCATCTCATGCAAAGAGTTGACTCATTGGAAAAGATACTGATGCTGGGAGGGATTGGGGGCAGGAGGAAAAGGGGATGACAGAGGATGAGATGGCTGGATGGCATCACTGACTCGATGGATGTGAGTCTGAGTGAACTCTGGGTTTGGTGATGAACAAGGAGGCCTGGCGTGCTGCAGTTCATGGGGTCTCAAAGAGTCAGACACGACTAAGCAACTGAACTGAACTGAACAGAACTGAAAGAAACAAAGGACCTACATATAGAAAACTATAAAATGCTGGTGAAAGAAACCAAAGAGGACACTAATAGATGGAGAATTGTACCATGTTCATGTATCAGAAGAATCAATATAGTGAAAATGAGTATACTACCCAAAGCAATTTATAGATTCAATGCAATCCCTATCAAGCTACCAATGGTATTTTTCACAGAGCTAGAACAAATAATTTAACAATATGTATGGAAATACAAAAAACCTCAATAGCCAAAGCAATCTTGAGAAAGAAGAATGGAACTGGTGGAATCAACCTGCCTGACTTCAGGCTCTGCTACAAAGCCACAGTCATCAAGACAGTATGGTACTGGCACAAAGACAGAAATTTAAATCAATGAAACAAAATGGAAAGCCCAGAGATGAATCCACGCACCTATGGACACCTTATCTTTGACAAAGGAGGTAAGAATATACCATGGAGAAAAGACAATCTCTTTAACAAGTGGTGCTGGGAAAACTGGTCTGCTGCTGCTGCTGCTAGGTCGCTTCAGTCGTGTACAACTCTGTGCGACCCCAGAGACAGCAGCCCCCCAGGCTCCCTGGGATTCCCAGGGAAAACTGGTCAACCACTTGTAAAAGGATGAAACGAGTCAGTCTTATGTTAGTTACAATGCCACTGATATGTACAGAAGAAATATAGCTTTAATTTTTTTTATTCTAATTTGACCTATAACATTTTCTAGTGGTTTCTTCATCATTTTAAAAAGGAGATATCTGTATTTAGTTGTATATTTAACTAGCTTTCCCATCAGTAAGGCAATGACAATTAAGGTAAGGAGAGTTTAACATATGGTGAATTGTGTATTAAATTTATCTGTTCCATTTAAGTGATACTGGGAGAGAGATAAAAAAACCTTTCTGAAAATAAATATTTCTTTATCTAAGACTTGAGTCTTTATTATTTGTAGTTAGATGCCAGGGGCCAGCGTGAGGAACTCCACCCATGGCAAAGGTCATGAGGAAAGAGGCTTGGCATACGCAAAGGCGTGATCAAGCCTCAGGAAACCCCCTGTTCCCGAGCATCTAACCCTAAAACCAGAGTCTGTTTTATGCTCTCACCTACACCTCTGACTTTATGGGGGGCTCTCCCCCATAGCCATTTCTCTCGGAGAAGGAGTAAACGTGCAGCTCCAAGGCAATAAAAATTCCTGGGCGTGACAAGAGTGTTTCAGCTTACGAACTCCTCTGAAGGTTATCTAGCCCACCTGTATAGGTTTGTCCGGCCACATGTGATTGTTTACAGCCTCCCAATCTGAGAGGCATGAGATGTTTTAGACTTACTAAAGGCAAATTCTTTTGGGGAGTTAGAAATTATTAGTATAGTGGGTTGCTTAGGAATTATATTGGTGAAGAGTTTTTCATTTGTTGTGTCAATAATTGCTGCTAATTCCTTCCCCTGGGTGAGACAAGGATGTTTCAGGTCAAACCTCTCTGCTGACAGACTAGCTTGTGTGACAGGATTATCCATACTCCTGCCACCTGATTGTTTACTACCTCTTAACCATAAACAGCACAGAGAGTTTTGGAGTATTTTGAGAGTCTTAATTAGCATAGGGCTTTTTCTTCTTGTGGAGTCAATGATTGCTGCCAGGCCTCCATATCCTTAGGCACCTGGGAATATATTAATCAATGTATTTGGAATATAGTAAAGGAAATATAGTAGTTTTTGATGTTAGCAATACTAGACTTTTTGAGTTAATGGATTTTCTCTTTTGTAATAGATCACTGTGCTTTGTTATAAATCACTGTGTCCTTGCTATGTAAAAATGTAACTTTATCACTATCTTGAGACTAAATAGATCTTAAGGGGAGCATTGATGAAAGGATTTTCATTTGTTGGGCTGATGTTTGCTGCTAAATCTCCATGTTCCCTACCCTTATAATGAATATAACCAACATATAGGAGAAATAAGTATTAACCTTTAAGATTAATCCTGTTAACCTTGAGTTAAATAAATTCCTTTCTTGATTGTAACTCACTACACCTTCACCCTATAGGAATGCAACTTTATTTGGAGGGTGGTTCCTGGTTTAAGAGAAAACACCCTTGGAAAAAATAAGATATTTGGTTATCAGAAAGAAAGGATCATAAAATGTCAGCAGGTCTCACTCATGGCCAGAAGATGATGTACCTTTTTTATACATTTATGTGAAGCACCTGATTTTGATAAAGGTCAGGACTGCTGACTCCCACGTGACTCTGTATTCATCCCTATGTGTAACAAAAGGTATATAAGCAAACCCAAAATAAAGAAATCGGATCAGTTTCTGGAAAGACTGATTCCTCCATGTAGCTTCTTTCTTGCTCCCGTTTTTCTGGCTGGATTCCCATCTGGAGCATGGATGCTATTCCACGTAATCCAAATTATTCAGCCTCTTTTTCTCCACTAATCTTCCTACTACGCTATCCATTTCTAATCTCTCTGTATCCGTGATTAAATATGTATTTTTCCAAAGATGCCGACTCCGTCCCCACCTTCGAATCACCCTGGATCCACTGGGGCTGGACCCCGGCAAGTGGCACCCGAACAGTAATTACTGAAAGACCATAATGTCCCTGCTAGATTTTATGAATCTAAGGATTATGTGATTTAATTTTGATATTTCATACATTGCTTGATATTTCATAATTACTGTGAACACTGGTACATCTGTAGCATTTTTAATTCTTTGATAAATGTATTAAAATATTTTATATTTCTAGCAAGAAATATGCCAGGGCAAAAAGTTCATGAGAGGGAAATAATTATATCAAATAAAAGATTGAATTCTGTTTCTCTGATGCAGTGGATCGAATATTTGACTTGCTAGTAGAAAAATTACTTAAGAGAGCTATGTAAGTGAAAGCAAGTTTTTTTTCGCACTTAGCTCTTACTGTTCTTATAAGAAGTTATGTGTTTCTGTTCTTTTCATTAATGTGAATGGGAAGAATTAACTCAGTGTGAATATATTTCACAGCATGATGTGCTATAGGAAATAATGCCAAATACACAACAAGTAGAATTAGTAAATAAAATTAAGCATATATCCATCATCACAGTATGAATAAATGTATGTACATTCTTACTCACAAGCATGAATGAATATAGCACTGAGAATAAGTGAAAAGTTCATTTCATAATTCAAGACAAATTGTAATTGTCACTGAGGCCCTCAGTAGCAACTGAGCAGATTTTGCTGTGTATGCTTGCCTGTATCCTGATTTTCACAGAGGATGGTAGTGCAAGTAGTTACCTGATTATGGTAGTTTCTGAAGTCACCAAGGACAAATCCTTTATTCAAAATAAGTCTTAATTCAGAAAAATTTGTTCTGTCTATTCACTTACTAAATAAATAAATAAGTATAATACCTTAGTAAGTCTTATAAATCAATGCCAAATAGAAATAGGCGCCTCACAAACGAAGAAAACAAAATTTTCAGTAAGAATAAATCACAGTATGAATCAAATTAATGTGCAGTTAAAACAAAAATAAAACATGTGTCCCACTAGTAAAAATTTAAATGTAATGAAAATAAGCAGGCTGGTGAGTTGGGGAAATTGAATTGATTATAATTACTGGTGGAAATATGAGTTGTAGAACCCTTATAAACTGTCAACTAAGATACACATACACTTTAATCATTACTGTTCTAGAAATATGTCCTATTAAAAATACAGTTCAAATATAGTGATAAAATAAGCTTAGCTCAATTTTATTTTAATATTAATATATAAGAATAATGTAAAAGATCGATAATCAAATCTAATCTATACTTTTGTAAAGGAATAATAATATGAAATTTTGAAAAAACCCAAGCTGCTGTTATAGGAGAACAGGGGAGAGTATATGGTGAGCAGATGTGAATAGTAGATACTCTTTGTAATGAAGAAGATAATAATATAAACCAGTACAGGGATAGATTTTTATTTTATATGGTATTTCTGTTTAATCCACATCATGTATGCATGCGTATGTGGAGGTCAATGGCCTCCAGAGCATGAAGCTATACAGTGCTTGCAAAAGTGTCCACCATGAAGAAGCAATGACTGTGGACAATAGTTATTGTTATAGTGAAACTGTAGGAACATAAAAAGTAGTAATCTTTACAGCTTAAGACTTGAAAGGCTAGATATTTCACAGAAGTCTATTTGTTCTTTACTGAAAATGTTTATGAGTAAGGTTATACTAAACTTTTGATTGCTACACTCACTAGTATTTTTTCAGACTTTAATTTCCCACATCCATTGATACAGCTGAGCACATCTTACATCAGAATATGCTTTCCACCCTTCCAACATTCAGTGGCCTTTGACAGTTTTCTACTAAATATTCTCTCATCTGTTTTTATCACATCTTAGTCCTCTTTGTCCCTGTTTTTTCATCCAAAATTTTAAAAATTAATATTCTAAAAGGTTTTAACATAAACTCTCCTGTTTGTACCTAAAACACCCAAACTTTGCCCCTGTTCTTCACTGAGGACCTCAGTAACAACTGAGCAGATAAGTTTCTAACCACCTTTGCATTGATAACTATTGATTTTACTTCTATGCTCTAGACTTTCCAGTCAGAGTCAGCTACATATTTTCAACTGCTAGTTTTCAACACCCGGTTCAAAATTCTTTACTCTGAGCACCGTGGTCCCTAAATTTTATAACCTGTTCTCTTAACCTTTTTTCATATTTTAATATAGTCTCATATAATTTGAAATTGACTTATTTATACTTTCATCTCTATGTATAGAGAATTAGGGTTTTCTTTCTTTGTAAGAAATGCCTAATTTTTTCTCCTTTGCACAAGAACTAGGTCACATTAAGTCATTAAATAATCATTTAAAATAAAATAATTTCCTAGTGAAATAACACCACTGAGTGACCATCATTCAGACAGCATAACTTCTTATGTTTGTTCCCCTAGAAGAAAACCCAAAAAGACTTTTTATCTAAAAATATGATTCTTTGACATATTAAAGGTAAAAGTGTGCTTTCCTAATAAATCATCTTGCAAGAATTTCATGTCACTACTAAAGGTTATAATGCATAAAATGTCTTGAAGCAAAATCACTGAAGAATAAAATCATTTAAAAAAAACATGGAATAAGAACAAAGTATATTTTCTTGCTTAAAAAAAATAGTTTTAGTGCAGGATCTAGCATAATTAAGTTGCTTTCTAAACACTTAACTCTGACAAAAAGTGAATTTTGATGATTTAAGAGCAAGTATCATTCCAGTCATTACTTTCAAGGTTTTCAATAACTCATCAGCAGGGATCACAAAAAACTGAGAATGCAGCAAACAGAGAAATAGTATTGCACATTTGAGTCTTAAAATGAATGCGCCATGAAGAATCCAGCCCTTGCAAAACATTGGTTGTATATAGTCTGCTCAATGACCAACCTTGAAGAAGTCATAACAGGTGCTGTTAATCTGCCAAATCACAGTACTTTTTTTTCTAGCTCATACTGGATGAAATAAGAGAAAATGGAGGGTCAAACAGTCTTCCTGGACCAAGGGCTCAGAAATGCTAAGAAACAGACTGAAAATAAAGAATACTGGTTCCTAATATCCTGCTTTGCTTGTAACATATACCAGATGCAGTGGTCCATTAGTTGCCAAATAAAATTATTCCCAAATGCAGATATGTGTCATTTCTAATGAGGAATTACATAATAAGTGTTCAAGGAATTAGACTAATCAGCTGGAGAATTGATACAGTTCAGTCACTCATGTCTTAACTCTTTGCAACTCCATGGACTGCAGCATACCAGAATTCCCTGTCCATCACCAACTCCTGGAGCTTGCTCAAACTCATGTCTACTGAGTCGGTGATGCCATCCAATGATCTCATCCTCTGTTGTCCACTTCTCCTCTTGCCTTCAGTCTTGCAGAGGAGCATCAGGGTCTTTCCCAAAGAGTCAGTTCTTCGCATAAGATGGTCAAAGACCTGGAGTTTCAGCTTCAGTATCAGTCCTTCCAATAACTATTCAGGACCGATTTCCTTTAGGATTGACTGGTTGGATCTCCTTGCTGTCAAGGGACTCTCAAGAGTCTTCTTCAGCACCACAGTTCAAAAGCACCAATTCTTCAGCACTCAATTTTCTTTATAGTCCAACACTCACATCCATATATGACTACTGGAAAAATCATAGCTTTGACTAGATGGACTTTTGTTGGCAGAGTAATGTCTCTGATTTTTAATATGCTATCTAGAATAGAGATAGCTTGTATTCCAAAAAGGAAGGTTTTTTAATTTTTTTTTAATTTTAATTTTTTTTTAAATTTCATTGTTGGAGTCACAATCTGCAGTGATTTGGGAGCCCCTCAAAATAGTTTATCACTGTTTCCAGTATTTCCCCATCTATTTTCCATGAAGTAATGGGACTAGATACCATGATCTTCATTTTTCTAATGTTGAATTTTAAGCCAACTTTTTTACTCTCCTCTTTCATCAGGAGGCTCTTTAGGTCTTCTTCACTTTCTGCCATAAGTGTGGTGTCATTTGCATATCTGAGGTTATTGATATTTCTCCTGGCAATCTTATATCCGACTTGTGCTTCATTCAGCGTGGCATTTCACATGATGTACTCTGCAAATAAGTTAAATAAGCAGGGTGACAATAAACAGCCTTGACATACTTCTTTCCCAATTTGGAACCAGTCTGCTGTTCCATGTCCAGTTCTAACTGTTGCTTCTTGACTTGCATACAGGTTTCTCAGAAGCAGGTGAGGTGGTCTGGTATTCCCATCTCTTTAAGAATTTTCCACATTGAGCTCTGATCCACCTTGTCAAAGGCTTTGGCATAGTCAGTAAAGCAGAAGTAGATGTTTTTCTGGAACTCTTTTAGCTTTTTCAATGATTCAGAGTATGTTGGCAATTTGATCTCTGGTTCCTCTGTCTTTTCAAAATCTGGCTTGAACATCTGGAAGTTCATGGTTCATGTATTGTTGAAGCCTGGCATGGAGAATTTTGAGCATTTCTTTACTAGCATGTGACGTGAGTACAGATGTGTGGTAGTTTGAATATTCTTTGGCATTGCCTTTCTTTGGGATTGAAATAAAAATTTTCCAGTCCTGTGGCCACTGCTGAGTCTTCCAAATTTGCTGACATGTTGAGTGCCACATTTTCACGTCATCATCTTTTAGGATTTGAAACAGCTCAACTGGAATTCCATCACCTCCACTAGCTTTGTTCATAGTGATGCTTCCTAAGGCCCACTTGACTTCACATTCCAGGATGTCTGACTATAGGTGAATGATCACACCATCATGATTATCTAGGTCATGAAGATCTTTTTTTTTATAGAACTTCTGTATATTCTTGCCACTTCTTCTTAATATCTTCTGCTTCTGTTAGGTCCATACCATGTCTGTCCTTTATTGTGGCCATCTTTGCATGAAATGTTCCCTTAGTATCTCCAATTTTCTTGAAGAGATCTCTAGTCTTTCCCATTACATTGTTTTCCTCTATTTGTTTGCACTGATCACTGAGAAAGGTTTTCTTATCTCTCCTTGCTGTTCTTTGAAACTCTGCATTCAAATGGTTACATCTTTCTTTTTCTCCTTTGCCATTCGGTTCAGTTCAGTTGCTTGGTTGTGTCTGACACTTTTTTAACCACATGAATCGCAGCACACCAGGCCTCCCTGTCCATCACCAACTCCCAGAGTTCACCCAAACTCATGTGCATCGAGTTGGTGATGCCATCCAGCCATCTCATCCTCTCTTGTCCCCTTCTCCTTCTGCCCCCATCCCTCCCAGCATCAGGGTCTTTTCCAATGAGTCAACTCTTCACATGAGGTGGCTAAAGTATTAGAGTTTACATCATAAGAAACACTGGGCTGGAAGAAACACAAGATGGAATCAAGATTGCCAGGAGAAATATCAATAACCTCAGATATTCAGATGACACCACCCTTATGGCAGAAAGTGAAGAGGAATTAAAAAGCCTCTTGATGAAAGTGAAAGAGGAGAGTGAAAAAGTTGGCTTAAAACTAAACATTCAGAAAACAAAGATCATGGTATCTGGTCCCATCACTTCATAGGAAATAGATGGGAAACAGTGGAAACAATGTCAGAATTTATATTTTGGGGCTCCAAAATCACTGCAGATGGTGACTGCAGCCATGGAATTAAAAGATGCTTACTCCTTAGAAGGAAAATTATGACCAACCTAGATAGCCTATTGAAAAGCAGAGATATTACTTTACCAACAAAGGTCCATCTAGTCAAGGCCATGGTTTTTCCAGTGGTCATGTATGGATTTGAGAGTTGGACTGTGAAGAAAGCTGAGTGCCAAAGAATTGAAGCTTTTGAAGTGTGGTGTTGGAGAAGACTCTTGAGAGTCCCTTGGACTGCAAGGATGTCCGACTAGTCCATCCTAAAGGAGACCAGTCCTTTGCCATGCTTAGCTTCTCTTCTTTTCTCAGCTATTGGCAAAGTCTCCTCAGACAACCATTTTGCCTATTTGCATTTCTCTTTCTTGGGGATGATTTTGATCACCACCTCCTGTAGAATGTCACAAACCTCCAACCATCGTTCTTCAGGCACTCTGTCTATAATATCTAGTTCCATGAATCTATTTCTCACTTCCACTGTATAATCGTAAGGGATTTGATTTAGGTCATACCTAAATGGTCCAGTGGTTTTCCCTACTTTATTCAGTTTACATCTGGATTTGGCAATAAGGAGGACTTCCCTGGTGGCTCAGATGGTTAAGCGTCTGTCTACAATGTGGGAGACCCGGGTTCGATCCCTGGGTCTGGAAGATCCCCTGGAGAAGGAAATGGCAATCCACTCCAGTACTATTGCCTGGAAAATCCCATGGACAGAGGAGCCTTGTAGGCTACAGGCCATGGGGTCGCAAACAGTCAGGCACGACTGAGTGACTTTACCTTGGCAATAAGGAGTTCATGATCTGAGCCACAGTCAGCTCCCGGTCTTGTTTTTGCTGACTGTACAGAGCTTTTCCATCTTTGGCTGCAAATAATATAATCAATCTGATTTATGTATTGACCATCTGGTGATTTAGACCATCTGGATTAAATCTGGAGAATTACTTACAGGACTTATGGAAAGGCAGACGAAATATGAAATAACTTAAAATAGAAGGGGAAATAGATCAGCACAAAATGTTTTGTCACTTATTTTGTGACATTCTGATCAATTTTATTTATGTTTTCTTCAGGTAACTCATACAGATAAAGTGAACCATAAATATTGTGTTCCTTTACATTATGGGTTTAATATTTAATAATCTTTTTAATATTTTATGAATCATTACAATAAGACAATTTATGAACACTGAAGTAAAAATGAACCAGAAGTAAAAATCAGGGACAGCAGTCTGAAGAGTGGTTATTTTCCCAAATATGATATCTACTGAAATTGTCAAATGAGAATAATGTCATCTATGGATCTGCAAGAACAATTCTTCAGCATATGAAATGTTTAGGGATTCAAAAGCAAAGTGATGTATTTGACTAGATTCAATGTCAAAGCATTTTGAAGTTCTTTTTTACTTGCAAATTGTTACTAGGGATTATTAATATTTAAGATGCAAGATAAGGTTTCCATGAACCACAGTCTACTAGAATTTCATCAAACAATTGGACCACCAAATAAAATGTGCCAAATATTTCAAGTAATTAATGCAAACTATTATCAGGCTCTCTATATAGTTTTTTATTAATAAACCTAAAACTACTTTTGTAGAAAATCAAAATGTTCTGGACTCATTGTTATATTCATACTGATTTCTTAAGTGTACATAATCATTTTTAGCTTCATAACGGAAAAGTTTCATCTGGAACACATTAAAGAAGAGTCTAGGAACTAAGCAGCAGCAGCAGCAGCAGCAGTAGTAGTAGTGAGATAAATGTAAAGATCCAAAGATTTTCACTAAAAATGAATCTATGAAAATAATATACTTGCATCCATCTATAAAGTAAAATATATTGAGACACAGTATATTTAACTCTTATCTCAAAGAACTGGTCTAAAATGTGACCAAGATTATTGAAGCAATAGTTTTATGCTAAGTGGGTACATATATTTCACATTTATCTAACAAGATTATAGCTTTTCACACTGTGCAAAGCAATCTACTAAACAACAGAACTCAAAGACGAATAAACTATGATTTTCGTTTGCATAGAAGAAAAATACAGTGCATACATTTTCACATAACTGTATCTATTCCAATAACTTGGAAATATGTGCATGTGTATATAAGTTATAAAGATGAAAACCATCCCTTCCCTATTTCATGAATAGAAGGACCTATAAGTATCACTGTTATGCCTGAGCAGTTCTGAAGAAGCTCAATACATTGGAGAGAAAGTACACTTCAGCACTACTTTTCATCTTCTTGCAGTCTTTTGTCATGTAGTAAAATGAGCAAAATTTTTAACAGCAGAGGAGTATCAGTAGGTGACCAAGAGGAGACTGGCATGATTAGAATAAATCCTAAGTAGTGGGAGAGGGAAATTACTGTTGAGAGAGACCAGGAAAAAATAGAGGGAACTTTGAAGTTTGTTAACTCATAACTGCTTTGTTTTATAGGGATTCAAAGGTTTATCAGTAAATTATTGAGGCTGCTAGAAGACATGTGTTACTTTGGTTTTGGTCTACTTTAGTTCCAAATGTAGATCCTCATTAACAATATATTTACTGTTAATTTATTTGTATTTGTATTTTTTAACTATAGTCAATTCTATTAATATCCATACTCTTTGAGGGAAGGTTGGATATAGACACAGGAAATTCATATATATAAAATTCAAATAAATATATATATATGCTTCACAGCAAACTGTGGGAAATTCTTCAAGAGATGTGAATACCAGGCCACCTTACCTGCCTGCTGAGAAATCTGTATTCAGGTCGAGAAGTAACAGTTAGAACCAGACATGGAACAACATACTGGTTCCAATCTTCTATTAAATGCACAAGGGCAAATGATGAAGGAATATAAACACAATCCCAAGGAAAACCAGCAAATCACAAGGGAAGAATGAAAGAGAAAAAAGGAACAGGGAGGAATTATCAATAAAAAACAGGAAACAAATTAGCAAACTGGCAGTAAGTTTATACCTATCAATATTTACTTTAAGTGTAAATGGACTGCATTTGTCAGTCAAAAAGTGGCAGAATGGCTAAAAAGACTCATCTGTATGCTGCCTATAACAGACTTATTTCGAAAGAAAGGACACAGAAAATGAAAGTTTGGGAAAAAATAATCCATGCAAATAGAAATAAAAGAGGCTAGATTAGCTCTACTCATATCAAACAAAATAGATTTTAAAACAAAGAGTAAAAAAAGAGTACTATATAATGATATATATTACAAAGAGTATTATATAATGATAAAATAATTAGTCCAAAAGGAAGAAATAACATGTATAAATGTATATGCACCCAAAAAAGGAACACTAAGATATGTAAAGCAAATATTAAAGGACCAAAACAGAAATTTTCAGTAATATGATGGGGGGCTTTAACATGTACTTACATCAATGGGTAGATCATCTCTACAGCAAATCAATAAGGAAATAAACTTAGGTGAATAATTAGATCTGAAGAATTTGATAGATATAAAGGTAACATTCCATCCAAAAGTAACAGAATACACATTCTTCAGTTCACATGGAAACTACTTTAGACTAGATTACTCATTAAATGGTCACAAAGCAAGTTTTAGTAAATTATGAAGATTGAAATTTTATCAGGGATCCTCTCAGACTACATTGTATGAAACTGGGCGTGGCTACCCACTCCAATATTCTTGCCTGGAGAATTCCACAGACAGAGGAGTCTGGTGGGCTGCAGTCCATATGGTCATAAAGTTGGACACAACTGAGAGACACACTTCAGTTCAAAAGTCAATCATAAGAGTAAACAGGAAAAACTACAAGAACAGAGAGATTAAAAAGCATGCTACTGAACAACCAATGGATCATCAAAGAAATCAGAGGAGA
This sequence comes from Ovis aries, assembly GCF_016772045.2. NCBI lineage: Eukaryota > Metazoa > Chordata > Mammalia > Artiodactyla > Bovidae > Ovis > Ovis aries. The sequence continues at coordinate 64,697,158 of NC_056059.1, read as the reverse complement.
ATAAAAAATACCTAGAGAAAAATGAAAGAAATATGACATAACAAAATTATGGGTTGCAGCAAAAATGGTTCAAAGAGAGAAGTTCATAGCAACACAGGCCTACTTCAACAAATGAGAAAAATCACCACAGAGTCAAGTTTACACCTAAATGAACTAGAAAAAGAGTAATTATAGCTTAAATTTTAGGAGGAAAGAAATAAGACACAAAATAAATGAAACAGAGACTGCAAAGAGGTATACGGATATAATCAATCAGTGTTTTATATTCTGAAATATAATTTTGTAAGTAGTTCTTTTCATGTTCAGAAAAATGATTTATATTGTTAATATCAAATAAGAAACATTAATCCAGTCTAGTAATCAAGATATTAATGGACTGTCCTTATATATACAGACTTTTATTTTGTGCAACTTTAAAACTATATGTCTGTGTATATACATAGAATAAGCATACTTGAGTAATAGTATAATATAAATTTTATCAAAGGAAACAAAATATAACTGTTTAAAACTAATTTAATGACTATTCCTATATTTGATACTGTATTTGGTAAAAGAGATTCATTGGTGAGACACAGACCTTTGGGCCTTTCTAAGATGACTCAGAAGGTAGTGAGATATTTTTAGTTAAAATACATAACTAAGGATTCATTCATTTAATTCCTCTGTTCTTTTATCCATTTGTGATATAATCCTTTATCTACCCAACAGATATAGTTGAATACAAAGTTAGTGCATGAGAGTTATATCCAAGTTTAAGAAGAATTTAACATAAACAGAATTATTGGTGCATTTTTGTTTAAATAACAAGTGAGATACCAAAAAGTCCACATAACTACATTGTTTTCTAAATATTAATAACATTATATTTGAAATTCATCAGAGGAAATCTTTATTTAAAGGTATCCTGAGGAAAAGCATATTTTGAAATGGAAAAAAAGTTCTTAATTTATCAACAGAGTATAGAATATTCAAATGAGGTATCTTTAAAATACAGGATTTTATTTCAATGCCAGGAAAAAAAGGCAATGTTTATTCTTAGAAATGTTTTTCCTTTAGGATATGTTATCAGAAACTTAGGAATTAGCAGTTTATTACTTACAGTTCTGTAGATCAGAAGTCTGAGAGGAGTCTCACTAGACTAAAATGTAAGAGTTAGAGAGCTATAGTCCTTTCTGAAAAAATTAGGTAAACTCCATTTCCTTGCCCTTTCTAGATTTTCACATTCCTTGGCTCATGGACTCTTCCTCCATCTTGAAAGTCAGCAGGGTTGCATTTTTCTGATCTTCCTTTCATCTCACATCTTTCTGACCATAGTCTGGAAAATGTCCTCTATTTTTTAGCAATAAATAAATAAATAATAACTCCTGTGATTAAATTTGGTCCACAGTAATCTCCCCATCTTAAGGTCAGTAACTCGAATTACATCTTCAAAGTCCCTTTTAGCCTGTAAGGTAACATAGGTTGCAAACATTCGGATGTGAACATTTTAGAGGGAAGGGCATTATTCTGTTTCCTATGAGGAGAACAATAGAAAAGAATTGAGATGATGGGTTAGTCTTTGGAGAACTAGACATGATCATCTTGATCTGAAGATGTGCCTGACTACCAGACAAGGGCTGAAATAGGAATAGAAAACTTGAATTGGTGATGGACAAGGAGGCCTGGCGTGCTGCAATTCACGGGGTCGCAAAGAGTTGGACAAGACTGAACAACTGAACTGAACTGAACTTGCTTAGATAATGGAGAATGGATAATGAAGATATAAGCCTTCAGATATAGTACCATCAATTCTTGTGTGTTCATTTTCAAAATCATCTTCTATCTCAATAGTATGGTTATGAATGTAAATCTATTTTATCTGTCAGATAGATGTCTGTCTGAGGGAAAAAAATATTTCCCTTCAAGTCTGGTGAAAGAGAAGACATTTCTCTACCAGAAGCTCATGTTAAATATATTTTTTTAAAAATCTCTTAATTTAAAATTATTCATGAAAACAGAAAAGCTTCCAGAGATTCTGCCATCATGAAGGCAGATGGTAGAGAGCTGTGCAGGGAGAGATTGGGGGTTAAACTTGGAGATAGACAGTAAAGAAAACAAAGGGATGCTTACTCCTACAATTAGTTTTTATCCTAGCAATAAAAAAATGGAGTATAAATATAGATATTAACTTTTGGCTATATTAAATGAACTTAATATGATACCAAGTGTTGATTTAATCAGTATCTTTTAGTATCATAATACAGGCTTTCTTCAATCTCCTAAAGCAAAATAGGAAAATTAAAACAATTTGGTGTTTAGGAATATTTTACTGACTACCTTAATAAATCTTTATTCATGCCTAGAGCTGCTATGAAATTAGGAATTCTGTCATGAATTGCCAGATATTAATATACAGTTCATTGGGGACTGGTGTATATACAGTGATTATTGTCGGGTGTTTCATTTGGGGCTTATCACTATTCTGTTCAGACACAGCTACTGGACAGAAGATCTGGTTTTAAGTATGTGCTTCACTTCTATCCCAAGATTTTTTTTTTCATACTTAGAGATGCACAGCTATTTATGATATGAATCAGATAACCACAGTAGCAGCAGCCTTTTAAAAATATTTGAGATACCTTTAGAATATTTTTGCATGATTCTATAAAGGATAATTTATTTTTTTTAATGTGGAATGGCTAAAAATGGAGCAGCATATATTGGGAAAGAAAAGTAAAATTTTAAATTTTAAACCCTGACTATTCCATATTTATTAGGAAAGACACTGTTATTTTCCTCTGCAACTCCTTCTGGAAGTTCAGGATGGATATCACATATACCAGTATTCCCACTTCTCTATGACATAGAAAATACATGTCAGAAACCTGAAGTGCCATGTTTGCATGTACAAATTGTGTACTACCCCTTCTAGAAGACTCCATTTATATGAGTCTTATAAATATGTATGTGTGGTTGTCATAATATCATCAAACGACCATAACATACTTGGGATAACACTACTTATACTACAATTATATTTTAACAGCATATTCAGACTGTCTATATTCAAAGCCCAATATTAACTAAAATTCCTGTACTAAACCACCATCATTGTATTTTAAAATGCTTTTCTTTTATTAATAGTTCAACTGGAAATTGTTAAATATACTAGGCACTAGAACTATAAAAAAATTTAAAGAAGTCATTGGCTACTCTTTAAAGTTATTGAAATCTTTCAGTAAATTCAAATCTGCATATTAATAATTAGCAGGAAACTAAATACTGTGGAGAAAATATGTATCAAGATTCAAATTATGAAAAAATCACCATCATGTGTACTAATTTAGAACACTCCATCCTAAAGGAGATCATTCCTGGATGTTCATTGGAAGGACTGATTGTTGAACCTGAAACTCCAGTACTTTGGCCACCTGATGCAAAGAGCTGACTCATTTGAAAAGATCCTGATGCTGAGAAAGATGGAAGGTAGGAGGAGAAGGGGACAATGGAGGATGAAATGGTTGAATGGCATCACCAACTCAATGGATATGAGTTTGGGTAGGCTCTGAGAGTTGGTGATGGACAAGGAGGCCTGGCATGATGCAATTCATGGGGTTGCAAAGAGTTGGACATGACTGAGCAACCGAACTGAACTGAAGTCATTTGAAATTATTTAGACTGCAGTCACACAGTAGCAGTAGGACTCAAGTCCCTAAAATTGAATTATACACTACTTCTGACTCTGTCCCTGGTAATTTCACTGGAAAGTCAAAGTTGAATCAGAACAAACTCAAAACATAAAGACACTAAAATTTTGCAGATGCTGGTCTTTCGCAATTAAAAAGACATCTATTCCTTTTAGCTGGTGATATGACTTTATAACCCTGGAGAAGGGAATGGCAACCCAATTCAGTATCCTTGTCTGGAGAATCCCATGGACAGAGGAGCCTGGTGGGCTACAATCCATGGGGTTGCACGGAGTCAGACATGACTGAGCGATTAAAACATGCACACATGACTTTATAATCAAGAAGCAGTATTAGTTAATAAGATAGCCATGTATCTAAGACATGACAGTAAAAAACAAAAAATTGTTTCAAGTGACAGATTTCAGTATCTATTTACCATAGATCTGCTTGTCTGGCCTTTCCTGGCAGTTCTGTGCTTCCATCTTTTCTTTTATTAGGGATTGTTACCCTGCCCGCTTTGCCTCACCTCCTTTTTCTGTTCCACTGAGGAGTAACCTACTTTGTTGTGTCTTATTACCTTTTCACTGTGATTAGGGGCAGTTAAGAGAAGGAAGGAGAGACAGACAGACAGATTGGCTCAGACTTTCTATTTTGTCTTATTTGGGGAATTTGGGAGAAATGGTGGGAAGAGAAAAAGCAAGTCTATTTTAGCCTTTGGAGTACATTGTCCTCTATCTAGGTTTTATACATAATCTCAAAATATCCAAACACATTCCTTAATTCTTGGTCACTGGCTGAGAACACCCTTTATTCCCCTCATTCATACACTTCTCAAAATGTTCATCCTGTTCCTCTACTTTTCCTCCAATTACTTTAGATGACATATGCATGCATTTATGTATTGTCAGTCCCTTCATTTATGCAATAAACCCAATTTAGGGTCTTATCTACTTCAGACTATTACTCCAAAAATTTTTCCCTGATTGAAATCTGACATGATTATCTTTCACACTTTACTATATTTGTTTCATCATTTTAAAGCATGCTGGTGTTTTTTCCATCTTAAAATGAAGACACCACATGAGTAAATTTTATCCTGACTCCTTTCTCCACTTTTGCACACCAACTGCTGCCCCATTTCTTTAGTTATCTCCCTAGCAAGATTCCTCAAATAAATTGTCTGTTTTCACTTTTCCAATTTTTCTCTTTCGTTTCTCACAAGCATACTCCAATTAGGCTTTCTTAACTACCATTCTACCAAGCTTATCTCATCAATGACTAATCAGAGTATTTAAAACTGTTGGCCACTCTCCCGTCTTTAATATACTTTCTTAGTCTGGATTCCAGAATACCATGATTTTCTTTCCAGTGTTAGATAAATCAAGTTTAAAAGCCTCTTTTAAATTTCTCCAAGAGTGTAGGGGCCATGACTATTTACTTTAACTCTGCCTAGTACCTAAAATGAATGTTCTGCATGCAGAGCCCAATAACAAGTAAAAGGTGGAAGTGTTTATTCTAGAAGAAAGAATCATGAAAAAATACATTAAAGCAAACTTAAGACTTTATGATCAATAAAGGATTTTTTTCATACATATATGTTGTTGACTCTTGGCTCGGTTATGGTTGCAAGTGATTATTAGGGATATTAGAACAACTTGTTTAACTGTAAGTTGCATATACCGTGCTTGTTTTCATAACTTAGGTTAAAAATGTACAATTCTATGAAGTTTAGTTATCCTTCTATGTAGGTCTTACTCTAGCATTTTGCAAAATGCTGGAGATTAGAGCATGAAAAGAGTTATGTGACATTTTTCTTCATTGGACCATTTTTGGACTACACTCAATGCAAAACTCTCTGTGGAGGTTCATGATTTTATTAGACTAAAGCCTCAATTGTTAAAGAAAAAAATCATTCTAACATTTTAAGAATCATAAAGAAGACTTTATTCTGGACTATTGTGTTAGGTGTTAAGACTATCTTAATAAGGGAGACAGATGGGACTCAATTCCAAACGCAGGAAAAGCAGCAGGTGACTTGGAGTCAATGAGCAGAATAAGGAGAGTTCAGTGGACAGAAAATTACTGTGAGGAGATCTCAAGATTATGGAGATGCTTGCAAAACTGACTTAGCAGGATTCTTATTCAAACTAGGCTGAGCAGGTTAAAGATAAGGCCCAAGGATGAGGTGTAGACAAAAAAAAAAAAAAAAAAGCACAGATAAACCTGTCTCAAGCTTACTCAAGGAGAAAATCTTTGTCACAACCTCCATTTATCAAATATTTAAGAGCTTCCAGATGTCCTATTGCTGTTACTGTTTCATAATATTACAATTGATCAGAATTATCCATAACATCACTGCACCTTTAATAACTCTATATTAAATCACATACTTCTGGCTTCCAACCAGGGTACCTCACTCCAGGATAAATATTTATCATCCTTTCCAAACCCACTCCTTGTTTTTCAGTTTTATCCATGAGCTTCATTTGTAATTTTTAAACTTTGTTATCTCTTTGGATTACTGCTTACTTTGTTTTCTAATTAGGGCTTTTCTAAACTTCATACCAGTATCATAGACCAGCCTGTTAGGTATTCTCAATAAAAATATTTCTCATAAGCACTGTCTTATTTCAGTAGCAAAGCTTTATCCTTGTCTCAGAAGGATATCTTGGCAAAATTGTTGGACTGATTCAATATTTTAGTTTATTCAACTAAGCTATTTTATTTTATTAATGGTGTTATTAATTATAGTGATTTTAATTGATTTTTACTTAATTTTTAAATGTAACTGCCCTAATTAACTGACTTCTTTGATATAACATTTTATTTTTTTAAATAAATTTTGAAAAAAGTGTTTAGCCCATACTTGATTCCACAACTTCTTCCCTCACCCTACCAAACTGTAATCCCAAAGGGTTTAACCAATGAACTTAGCATCAACTTGGTTTAAGGAAAAAAAAAAAAATTTGAACAAAAGAGAAAGTGTATTAGAAACAATAAGTCAAGCTGGTTATAAGATATGGATCTGTTATCTATCCTGGTTCCTTTTGCAGTATGCCTATAGCAACTTGTGGATATGAAACATGTTCTTACCTCCTTTATTAATTCAGTCACTGAGTGTGATTTTTATATCAAACACCTCACTGAATGAACAATGAATTCTTGTGACAGTCAAAGACTGAAGATTTTTTCTGAACCACAGACCATGTGTTTAACACTCAAACAAAATTTCTAGTTTCTTCTGTATCTTTCTTCCTATAGAATGGAATCTATTCAATATATTAAATGAATTATCTCTGGAATCTGGATATATAATCCTAGCATATCTAAGATCACAATGCTACTGATCATTGGACAAAATTCTCTTACTCTTTGTCACACTGTTGCAAAAGAGCCTATATTTTCTAGCTATTTATTCGGTAAAATGTAATTTTCTTGAGAGCTAGATATTCTTGCTTAACAAAACTCAACCAAATAATAATAGTGAGGAAAAAAAGACTATAACCAGAAATATGAAAATTAAGACAGGAAAAAAAATTTCATTGATAAAAGCAAATATACAGTAAATATAGCAGGTCAACAACTTATAAAGCTAGTAGGAAGACTGAAAGACAGGTAGTAAATCATTACAACATAAGTAGTTAAGGGATAAACAAAGCAAGAAGATATAAAATATGATGTGAAAGAAAACATATGGGGATGAAAGTGCAGATTATAAAAAAAAAATGTTTTCAGACTTGAAATAATCAATTTAAAATAATCATATATATGATTATATATAGTTATATATGAACCTCAGGGTAAACCACAAACTAAAAGTCTGTGATAAATATATACAAAAAAGAGAAAGGGATCCAAACATAGCACTAAAGTTAGTCATCAAATCACAAGGTAAGAGAGGGAAAGAAGAAACAAAAATAACTATAATAACAACCTGAAGCAAATAAAATGGCAACAAGTACATACCTATCAATAATTACTTTAAATGTAGCTAGAGTAAATGCTCCAATCAAAAGACACAGAGTGGCTGAATTAAGAAAAGGAAGACACATATACATGCTTCCTGCAAGAGACTTTCCTCAGATCTAAAAGTGCACCTAGACTGAAAATGAGCATATATAAAAGATATTACAGGCACATGGATACGAATGGAAAGCTGGGTAACAATACTTATAGCAGACAATATCAGTTCAGTCACTCAGTCATATCCGACTCTTTGCAACCCTACGGACTGCAGTACGCCAGACTTACCTGTCCATCACCAACTCCTGGAGACTGCTCAAACTCATGTCCATCGAATTGGTGATGCAATCCAACCATTTCATCCTCTGTCATCCCCTCTTCTTCCTGCCTTCAACCTTTCCCAGCATCAGGGGATTTCCAGTGAGGCAGTTCTTTGCATCAGTGGCCAAAGTATTGGAGTTTTAGCATCAGCATCTGTCCTTCTAATGAACATTCAGAACTGATTTCCTTTAAGATTGACTGGTTTGATCTTGCAGTCCAACAGACTCTCAAGCGTCTGCTACAACAACACAGTTCAAAAGCATCAATTCTTTGGCACCCAACTTTCTTTATAGTCCAAATCTCACATCCATACATGACTACTCAGAAAACCATAGTTTTGACTAGATGGACCTTCGTTGGCAAAGTAACGTCTCTGTTTTTTAATATGCTGTCTATGTTGGTCATAGCTTTTATTTCAAGGAGGAAGCCTTTTTTTTTTTTTTAATTTCACAGCTGCAGTCACTATCTGCAGTGATTTTGGAGTCCCCAAGAATAGTCTCTGTTTCTCACAGATAAACATGATGGTGTGATCACTCACCTAGAGCCAGACATCATAGAATGTGAATTCAAGTATTCTTAGGAAGCAACACTACAAACAAAGCTAGTGGAAGTGATGGAATTCCAACAGAGCTATTAAAATCTTAAAAGATGATGTTGTTAAAGTGCTGCACTCAATATGCCAGCACTAGGAAAACTCAGTAGTGGCCACAGGACTGGAAAAGATCAGTTTCTATTCCAGTCCCAAAGAAGGGCAATGCCAAAGAATGTTCAAAGAGAAGTCTCTCAGTTGTGTCTGACTCTTTGTGACCCCATGGACTGTAGCTGGCCAGGCTCCTCTGTCCATGGGATATTCCAGACAAGAATACTGGAGTGGGTTGCCATTTCCTTCTCCAAGGGATCTTCCCAATACAGGGATTAAACCCAGGTCTTGGGTGCTGCAGGCAGACTCTTTAACATCTGAGCCACCAGGGAAGCCCAAGAATGTTCAAACTACTGTACAACTGCACTCATCTCACACACTAGCAAAGTAATGCTCAATTTTTCCAAGCCAGATTCAACAGTACATGAACCATGAACTTACAGATGTTCAAGCTGGACTTAGAAAAGGCAGAGGAACTAGAGATCAAATTGTCACCATCTGTTGGATCATCAAAAAAAGCAAGAGAGTTCAAGAAAATCATCTACTTCTGCTTTATTGACTATGCCAAAGCCTTTGACTGTGTGGGTCACAACAAACTGTGGAAAATTCTTAAAGAGATGGGAATACCAGACCACCTAACCTGCCTCTTGAGAACTCTGTATGCAGGTCAGGAAGCAACAGTTAGAACTGGACATGGAACAATAGACTTGTTCCAAATAGGAAAAGGAGTACATCAAGGCTGTATATTGTCACCCTGCTCATTTAACTTATATGCAGAGTGCATCATGAGAAATGCTGGGCTGGGTGAAGCACAAGCTGAAATCAAGATTGCCGGGAGAAATATCAATAACCTCAGATATGCAGATGATACCACTATTATGGCAGAAAGTGAAGAAGAACTAAAGAGCCTCTTGATGAAAGTGAAAGAGGAGAGTTTAAAACCTGGTTTAAAACTCAACATTTAGAACACTAAGACCATGGTTCTGGTCCCATCACTTCATGGCAAATAGATGGGGAAACAATGAAAACAGTGAAAAGCTTTATTTTGAGGGGGCTCCAAAATCACTGCAGATAGTGACTGCAGCCATGAAATTAAAAGATGCTTGCTCCTTGGAAGAATAGTTATACCAATCTAGACAGCATATTAAAAAGCACAGACATTACTTTGTTGACAAAGTTCTGTCTAGTCAAAGATATGGTTTTTCCAATAGTCATGTGTAGATGGGAGAGTTGGACTATAAAGAAAGCTGAGCCCTGAAGAATTGATTCTTTTGAACTGTGGTGTTGGAGGCGACTCTTGAGAGTCCCTTGGATGGCACCCAGTCAACCGTAAGGGAAATAAGCCCTGAATTGTCATTGCAAGGACAGATGCTGAAGCTGAAACTCCAATATTTGGCCACTTGATGTGAAGAACTGACTCATTGGAAAAGACCCTGATGCTGTCAAGATTAAAGGCAGAAGGAGAAGGGGAAGACAGAGGATGAGATGGTTGGATGGCATCACTAATTCTATGGAATGAGTTTGAGCAAGCTCCGGAAGTTGGTGATGGACAGGAAAGCCTGACATTCTGTAGTCCATGGGGTCACAGAGAGTTGGACACAACTGAGCAACTGAACTGAACTGAACTAAATATTTCCATTGTTTCCCCGTCTATTTGCCATGAAGTGATGCATCCAGATGTCATGATCTTAGTTTTCTGAATGTTGAGTTTTAAGCCAACTTTTTCACTCTCCTCTTTCACTTTCAACAAGAGGCTATTTAGTTCTTCTTCACTTTCTGCCTTAAAGGTGGTGTCATCTGCATATCTGAGGTTGTTGGTATTTCTCCCAGCAATCTTGATTTCAATGTTCATTGATAACAGACAATCTAGACTTCATAAAAGACTGTTTTATGAAAGAAAAAGAACATTACATAAAGGAATCTGTTCTACAAGAAAGAAGATATTTTTCAACATGGGGTTATATAAATACATATATAAACATTATACAATATAAATAGTGATAAAAGGAGAGATAGTCACATGATACTAGTGAAAATTTTAACACTTTACTTATCTCTATGGACAGATCATATAGATAGGAATAATTATGCAGACACTGGCCTCAAGGGATATATTAGGCCATACCTACCAACTAACTAACTATGAAGATGTATATGTCTGAAATATATAGCAGTCCATTTGAAAGAAGTAGAATACACTTTTCCCAAGTGAACATGGAACTTTTGCCAGGATAGATCACATGCTGTGTCACAAAACAAGTCTCAATAAATTTAAAAAGTTGGAAATAATACCAAGCATCTTTTCTGACATCAACGGTATGAGACTAGAAATCAATAGTAAGAAAAGCACTATAAAAATAAAAACATGGAGGATAAAAAGCATACTTTGGCAGTACAAATGCAAAATTGTATAACTGCTCCAGAACAGTTTGAGGCTTTCTTATCAAATGACATATGCATTTACCATATGACACAGAAATCCCACACTTATATAGGGGAGTGAAATGAGAATTCATGTTCAAATCAAAGCCTATAAACAAGCTTTACATCATTTTTATTCATAACCACCAAAAAATGGCAGCCATCATTATATCCTTCCTAAATGGGTGGATCAACAAACTGATACATTCATACAATGAAAGGTTTAACTCCTCAGTGAAAAGAAATGAGCTGTTAATAACACATAATGCCTGGGTGACTCTCAAAGACGTTATGCTAAAAGAATAAGCCAGTCTCAAAATGCTATGCACTCTGGTTCCTTTTTATATGCTGTTGCTGCTGCTTAGTCACTTCAGTCATGTCCAACTCTGTGTGACCCTATGGACTGTAGCCCACCAGGCTCCTCTGTCAATGGGATTCTCTAGGAAAGGGTACTGAAGTAGGTTGCCATGCCCTCCTCCAGGTCCTTTTTATATGACATTCTAGTAAAGATAAAACTATAAGACCAGAGAAAATATTGATGGTTTCCAGTGGTTAGGGTGAGTGAGTATTTGACTACAAAGTGAATATCTGAAGAAAATTTTGGAGGTGATGGAAAGTGTTCTGTATACTGACTGTGTTCATATTTATACAAATCTATGTAAACTCATTATTTAATTTATATAATTTCAGGAGATAACAGCAAATATTTAATTTTACTGCATATTCCCATGTATATGTGTGGTACAAAGGTGCTTTGCTTATCATATAAATGTCAGTCTATTTTGAAAGAACAGCCACCATCTCTAATATTGCCACTCACCTTGCCAAGGGGAATAAACTAAAATATATATGTATATATATATGCATGTAATATTGGTTAATGCTTCTTTCTGAATGTTATGCTCGCCATTTCTACTTACATGTCTTAAGAAAAAAGTCACATAGACATATATAAGTTGTTGGACAGTTTAACACATCCTTGTCACTAGAAGGAGACAGCTGAATTATTGAGAACAGTCTTAATGACCACCACATTTACTGAATAATGGACATAGAGCAAATATATTGTATTCCTACTATTGAGAAATGTGTTTCTTTCCATTTGTTTTTTCTACTTGGAAAGGAAATGCAGAGATGTCTGGCCATTTGTCAGACTGGAAATGCATGTTAGTATTTTTTGTAAGCTGAATTGATGCTTTGTCATAACCAAAGGTTTGGTCTTGTTTCACAATAGCAGTGATACTTGGTCTGGGTAGGAACAATCTCAAATTGGACTCAAAATCTCCTTCTTTATAATTTGAAAATAAGTATTACCCTACTTCCTATAATGCAAAGTTACTTTAGGTGAAATTTTAAGATAGTGAATGTGAAAATAATTAGAATTATACTATTCAACTATGAAAGTTAATAATTAATATTTTATATATTATTATAGTCATTATAATCTTAAAGTGTGTAATACTTGAAGAGGTCTAAGTAATTTTACCTATATGACTTCTTCACATTTCAAAACAGTAGATGCATTTCTTTCAACTTTATAAGCAGAGAAACTTGGATTCTTTTAAAAAACAGACATTTTTGAAGATTTTTATTTTCAAGCCTGCCTGAAGAAAGTTTCTTTGATTTCTTTAGATAAATATTATTTCAATTTGGGTCATAACAAACATTCTTTTTGGGTAATGTATAGTCATTTCCTACTGGTGTTTATCAGTTAGTTATCTTTGGTTTCAGAATACCAGTGTTTAATATCTATAGTCTCAAAAAAATGTTTTTTCTTTCCTCTTTGCTATCCTAAAGCCATGTGTCCTTAACCTTATGACCCAGCAATCCCACTTCTGGGCATACACACCGAGGAAACCAGAATTGAAAGAGACACATGTACCCCAATGTTCATCGCAGCACTGTTTATAATAGCCAGGACATGGAAACAACCTAGATGTCCATCAGCAGATGAATGGATAAGAAAGCTGTGGTACATATACACAATGGAGTATTACTCAGCCATTAAAAAGAATTCATTTGAATCAGTTCTGATGAGATGGATGAAACTGGAGCCGATTATACAGAGTGAAGTAAGCCAGAAAGAAAAACACCAATACAGTATACTAACACATATATATGGAATTTAGGAAGATGGCAATGACGACCCTGTATGCAAGACAGGGAAAGAGACACAGATGTGTATAACGGACTTTTGGACTCAGAGGGAGAGGGAGAGGGTGGGATGATGTGGGAGAATGACATTCTAACATGTATACTATCATGTGAATTGAATCGCCAGTCTATGTCTGACGCAGGATGCAGCATGCTTGGGGCTGGTGCATGGGGATGACCCAGAAAGATGTTATGGGGAGGGAGGTGGGAGGGGGGTTCATGTTTGGGAATGCATGTAAGAATTAAAGATTTTAAAATTTAAAAAATAAAAAACTAAAAAAAAAAAAGAAATTGAAAGATTGCACATAGACAGGGAAGCAAACAGATCATAGAACTCTATGCTCTTTAAAAGTGACAAATGGAAAAGATTAAAATAATTTATGAGAACTATTCTTTTCTAGAAAATTTAATCATATTGATAAATCCCACATGCAAATAAAATATTGTTATAGTGATTTCTCCACAAGCTTTGAACGAACTAGCATTACAGAACATTTTCCTTTTCCTTCGTTTATACCAAAACCATATCTCTCCATGATTGAACTGGACAAGGGGTGATGAGTTTGCTCATGTACTGTATAAAACCACTGACCTGAAACACAATAGTAAAACTCAGCTTTGCATCATAAAGTTTCTTTCATGTCTTTCTCTTTCTCTGAAATATTGATTTCTTAAACATGACAGTGTTTGCTTTATAAAACACTTCTGGTTTCGTCCCAGAGTAAGACTTTAAATAGGATCCTGTGAAAAATCAATTTATTGAGTAAGAGATCTTAATAATGTTTTTATTTTTTGTTGTTTGTATACCATTACCTATGGTGTATCTCTGTGAAAATAAGAATCCTCCATCAACATAAACTAATCAAATAATATCTCTAACAGAAATCATATAGGTCAATAATGGCTTTTTTAAAGTAATGATCAAATAGTATTGTTTAGACTTTGCAGAAAGCATACAGTGCACAAAGACTGAATTCAAATATGTGATTTGAAGACTTTTTTATTTTAGTATTGTGACTTGAATATATTAGAAGCTAAAAGGCCCTGAAATTCATTAGGACAAAGAGCAGAAGAATGATGATAAGAGCTGTTTACTGAAATATTTTAGTTGCTGGCCTTTATTTTGTGCTGACCCATGCAAGTCTCTATTCATCCCTATATGTTAATCCCTGTGACTGTTGGTTGAACTCTATAGCTTTCTCTGGAGTGATGATCTTACATGCCTTCTAGACTCATTTTTCTTTGAGATTGGCTACTGAGGAAACTGTAGTAGTCAGCCAAACACAGCAAAGCTCATGGCACCAAAAGCCACAAACAGTGCCAACTAAAACTTGCAGGAAATTGCAATAGCAATCCACTCCAGTACTATTGCCTAGAAAATCCCATGGACAGAGGAGCCTGGTAGGCTCCAGTCTATGGGGTCGCAAAGAGTCGGACACGACTGAGTGACTTCACTTCACTTCACTTCAAGGTTAGAAAGAATGTTCTTTACCTGTGAACTGAATTTATTGACCAACATATGTTGGTGCTGAAACTCCAGTGCTTTGGCCACTTGATGCAAAGAGCTAACTCACTGAAAAAAGACCCTGATGGTGGGGAGAGATTGAGGGCAAGAGGAGAAGCGGGCAACAGAGAATGAGACGGTTGGATGGCATCACTGACTCAATCAATGGACATGAATATTAGGAAGATAGGGAAAGACAAGGAAGCCTGACATGCTGCAGTTCATGGGGTTGCAGAGTCTGACACAACTTAGCCACTGAACAACAGTGCATCATTTCAGATGAATTTTCAACCTATCTCATAAACAGACATTTCTATATTATCATCTATAGTACCCACACACTTTCTATGTAGGCAACCTCTATATGTTCCTATTAACTCTTCACAAAGCACTGCTTCTTTAGATCTCAGTATTTATACCTGTTGTTGACAAATGGAATGATAATCTCTTGAATTAACATCCTTTAATTCTATGTCATTTTATTGTGTGAAATAAATATTGAGTAAAACTAACTCCAACCTTGAACTAAATAAAAGTGTAGTAGGAAAAATTTGTAACTAAGCAAGCCTTTTATCATAATATGAATTATATGAATGTGAATTCATAATAATAAATTATATAAAACTGTATAGATGCCTGACAAACAAAATATATAGTTGATAGTTTATTTAGTTTATTCGGTTTTATTTCCACAAACTAAAATTGCTTTGATATAGCCAGCAGGGAAACCCATCTCTAGCACAATCTGGGAAGCCCATGTAACTGCCACAGATATTTAAGTATGGTCAGATAGAATGGCTTATCACTAACATTTCCCTTACCAGCCCAAATTTCATTTTTGGTAAATTTTGCCTAATATTTAACAATATGGCAATAAACATATTAATTAATGGATCAAAGATTATATTCAGTGACTTAATGTGATAGTTAAACTTTATGGGCATTTTTAGTTCATTTTCTCCTGCAATTCCTCCTTCCATCCTTCGCTTCATCCCCACATCACCCTTTCTTACTCTCTCCACAATCCCCTTCAACACACCATTCACTATTAGTGCTTCTGTGCACTCACAGAAGCCTCATGTTTGGGTTTGTTTTTTTCTTTTTCTTTTTTTTTTTTTTTTTTTTTTTTGATGCCTTAGATAGGAATTCAAACCTCTGAGCTCACCTTTTTATTTCTTCATTCTGTCCAGGGCCAGTAGAAATAAACAGCCAATCTCATTATATTTGTTCAGTTCAGTTTAGTCGCTCAGTCGTGTCTGACTCTTTGCGACCCCATGAATCACAGTATGCCAGGCCTCCCTGTCCATCACCAACTCCCGGAGTTCACTCAGACTCGCATCCAACGAGTCAGTGATGCCATCCAGCCATCTCATCCTCTGTCGTTCCCTTCTTCTCCTGCCCCCAATCCCTCCCAGCATCAGAGTCTTTTCCAGTGAGTCAACTCTTCGCATGAGGTAGCCAAAGTACTGGAGTTTCAGCTTTAGCATCATTCCTTCCAAAGAAATCCCAGGGCTGATCTCCTTCAGAATGGACTGGTTGGATCTCCTTGCAGTCCAAGGGACCCTCAAGAGTCTTCTTCAACACCACAGTTCGGAATCATCAATTCTTCGGCGCTCAGCCTTCTTCACAGTCCAACTCTCACATCCATACATGACCACAGGAAAAATCATAGCCTTCACTAGACGGACCTTAGCCGGCAAAGTAATGTCTCTGCTTTTGAATATACTATCTAGGTTGCTCATAACTTTTCTCCCAAGGAGTAAACATCTTTTAATTTCATGGCTGCAGTCACCATCTGCAGTGATTTTGGAGCCCAGAAAAATAAAGCCTGACACTGTTTCCACTGTTTCCCCATCTATTTCCCATGAAGTGATGGGACCAGATGCCATGATCTTCGTTTTCTGAATGTTGAGCTTTAAGCCAACTTTTTCACTCTCCTCTTTCACTTTCATCAAGAGGCTTTTGAGTTCCCCTTCACTTTCTGCCATAAGGGTGGTGTCATCGGCATATCTGAGGTTATTGATATTTCTTCCAGAAATCTTGATTCCAGCTTGTGTTTCTTCCAGTCCAGCATTCCTCATGATGTACTCTGCATAGAAGTTAAATAAGCAGGGTGACAATATACAGCCTTGATGTACTCCTTTTCCTATTTGGAACCAGTCTGTTATTCCATGTCCAGTTCTAACTGTTGCTTCTTGGCCTGCATACAGATTTCTCAACAGGCAAGTCAGGTGGTCTAGTATTCCCATCTCTTTCAGAATTTTCCATAGTTTCTTGTTATCCACACAGTCAGAGGCTTTGGCATAGTCAATAAAGCAGAAATAGATGTTTTTCTGGAACTCTCTTGCTTTTTCCATGATCCAGCGGATGTTGGCAATTTGATCTCTGGTTCCTCTGCCTTTTCTAAAACCAGCTTGAACATCAGGAAGTTCACCGTTCATGTATTGCTGAAGCCTGACTTGGAGAATTTTTGAGCATTACTTTACTAGCGTGTGAGATGAGTGCAATTGTGTGGTAGTTTGAGCATTGTTTGGCATTGTCTTTCTTTGGGATTGGAATGAAAACTGACCTTTTCCAGTCCTGTGGCCACTGCTGAGTTTTCCAAATTTGCTGGCATGTTGAGTGCAGCACTTTCACAGCATCGTCTTTCAGTATTTGAAAGAGCTCAACTGGAATTCCATCACCTCCACTAGCTTTGTTCATAGTGATGCTTTCTAAGGCCTTAAAGTGAAAGTGAAGTCTCTCAGTCATGTCTGACTCTTTGCAACCCGTGGACTGTAGCCCACCAAGCTCCTCCGTCCATGGGATTCTCCAGGCAAGAATACTGGAGTGGGCTGCCATTTCATTTTTCAGTAATGTTCAAAAGTATCACTACACAGTTATCCAGTTTCTTGCTGCTTATGAGTGGTTGATTGGGAGTACCCAGTTGAGGTATTTTGAAAATATATATTGACAGGTTGCACAGTGGACTATCAGTGCTCTCTCTACTATTGGAAATAGAGTCATTAGTGTTTGTAAATTTAATCACATTACAAGTCAATTCCAGAAACCTGAGAACTAATTCAGAACACTCATCTGTAAAATCCTATTTCTCCAGAATTACTCTTGAGATAAAACTGTGTATTAATATGGTCTCTCCAGAGATACAACAGCTGTCATCATTTTCTTTTTCCCTTCCTTCCTCTCTTTCTTCTTTTCCTTCTTTCTTTCCCTCTCTTTCTCCACCCCCGCCCCCCATGGATATTGATAGATACATAGATAAATAAAGAAATATGTATAGGTCCATTCATTTACAGAGATTGCAGAGTCCCAAAATCTGTAGCCCAACAAGGTGCAGACCCAGGGGAACCCATAGCATAAATTTAATGGGAATTTAAATTTAAGTTTAAATGGAAGACAAGACAGGATAGTTGTCCATCAGGCAGATGGACTGGGAGAGGATGGACAACTTTTAGGTAAAAGGAATTCTCATTTGTGGGAGGATCAGCCTTTTTGTTCTATTCATCCTTCAACTAATTGGGTGAGGGATACCCATGTTAAGAAAGACAATCTGCTTTACTGAGTCAATGAATTCAATTATCAAGCTTATCCAAAAATATCCTCATGGACACATATGGAATAATGTTTCACAAAACGCCTAAAAGTCCCATTGCCTAATCAAGTTAACATATAAAGTTAACTATCACAGCTTGTGATTTATTATCAGACTTTTAAAATAAACTAAATCTTAAAAGTAATCTATTAAGAATTATTTTAAATTTAGCTCTAGCCCTGTTTATATATTTTCCTTTTTTCTTTGAGTATAATGATGTGTGTTTGTTAATGTCGATAATTCCATCCTCTGTAATGAAATTTATAAGCATACACTGGTTTCTCCATTTGTATAGCTTCAATTCAGTTATTCTCTAGATAGAAGTCTCTATTACTTTTTGAAAAATAGTGACCACTACAGTAGTTATACTTTCCTAGGTGTGAGATAATATCTCATTATGGCCTTAATTTGCATTTCTCTGATGATTAATGATGTTGAGCATCTTTTCCTGTGCCTGTAGGCCATCTGGATATCTTCTTTCAAAGAATGTCTACTCAGGTCCTCTGACCACTTTTAAATTGGAATATTTTCTTTTCTTGAGATTGAGTTCTGTATATCTTTTATATGTCAGCTAGTATTGGATATATCATTTCAAATATTTTATTCAATTCAGTAGACTTTTTTGTCCTGTTGATAATTTCCTTTGCTGTGCAAAAACTTTTTAGTTTGATATAGTCTCATTTGATTATTTTTGGTTTTGTTTCCCTTAGCTGTGAAGACATATACAAAAAATATTGTTAAGTTTTATCTCAAAGAGTGTTTGACCTATGTTTTCTTCTAGAAGTTTTAGGCTTTCCAGTCTTACATATAGGTCTTTAATGCATTTTGAGTTTATTTTTGTATATGAAATTAGAGAATATTCTGATTTCATTCTTTTACATGTAACTGTCTTGTTTTCCCAGCACCACTTAATGAAGAGATTGTCTTTTCTCCATTGTATACCCCTTGTCATAGATTAATTAACCATAAGTGTGTGAGTTTTCTTTCTGGGCTGTCTGTTCTGTACTGATTTATGTATCTGTTTTTGTGCCAGTACCATCCCATTCCAAATTTGGTGGCATATTGAGTACAACACTTTCACAGCATCATCTTTTAGGATTTAAAATAGCTCAACAGGAATTCTATCACCTCCACTAGCTTTGTTGGTAGTGCTGCTTCCTAAGGCCCACTTGACTTAGCATTCCAGGAGGTCTGGCTCTAGGTTAGTGATCACACCATTGTGGGTGTGATGATACAGGTTTTTGTTTTTGTTTTTGTATATTTCTTCTCTTTATTCTTGCCACCACTTCTTAATATCTTCTGCTTCTGTTAGGTCCATACCATTTCTGTCCTTTATTGTGCCCATCTTTGCATGACATTTTCCCTTGTTATCTCGAATTTTCTTGAAGAGATCTCTAGTCTTTCCAATTCTATGGTGTTCCTCTATTTGTTTTATTTGATAACTGAAGAAGACTTTCTTATCTCTCCTTGCTGTTCTTTGGAACTCTGCATTCAGATGGGTATATCTTTCCCTTTCTCCTTTGCCTTTCACTTATCTTCTTTTCTCAGATATTTGTGCACACCAGGACCCAGAGTCCCTGCAGACACTGAGTGAGTGTTTGAGTGTCTCCTGTAGATGCACAGGTCAGCAGTGGCCTGCCATGAGGACAGAGCCTCTAGCTGCAGCAGACCTTGGACCCATGGCATGTGGCCTAAGCCATCTTGGAGGAAGCTGCCATTAGCCCCACCATAGAGCCACAGAGTAGACAACCCAGAAACTGCAGAACAAGAATATCAAAGAAATCATTACAATAAAACTATAGTATGTTGAATAAAAGTAGCAAGAGTTGAGATCTTTGTCTTATTCCTGATCTTAGAGGAAATATTTTCAAATTTTTGTTGAGTGTGATGTTAGTGGTGGGCTTGTCATGTGTCATCTTTATTATGTTGAGATACAGTAACTCTATGCCTAACTTCTATAGTTTTTTTGCTATTAACTGATATTAAAGTAAACTTGCTCAGTTGTGTCCGATTCTTTGCGACCCCATGGACTGTAGCCTATCAGGCTCCTCCATCCATGGGATTTTCGAGGCAAGAGTGCTGGAGTGAATTGCCATTTCCTTCTCCAGGGGAGCTTCCCAACCCAGGAATTGAACCCAGGTCTCCTGCATTGCAGGCAGACGCTTTACCGTCTGAGCCACCAGGGAAGCCCAATTGATATTGAATTTTATAAAATATTTTTCTGCATCTATTGAGATGATATAGTTTGTGGTCCTCATTTTTAATATAGTATGTCATATTAATTAATTCACTGATTTGAAAAATCCATGGTCTCTGTAATAAATCTACTGGATCTTGGTATATGACATTAATGTATTGTTGAATTCAGTTTTCTACTATTTTGTTGAGGAAATTTACGTCTATGTCCATCAGTGATGCCTTTAATTTTCTTTTTTTTGTGTGATATCTGTGTGTAGTTTTGGTATCAGGGTGATACCGGCTTCTTAAAATGAGTACAAAAGTACTCCTTCCTATGCATTTTTGGAATTGTTTGAGATATAGATGTTAAATCTTCTCTAAACATTTGTTGAATTTCCTCTGTAATGTCATCTAGTCCTGAACTTTTGTTTGTTAGGTGTTTTTGTTTTTTAATTACTGATTCAATTTAAGTCCTGGTAATTGTTTTGTTCATATTGTCTATGAAGAAACAGAATCTGGAATCAAGATTGCCAGGAGAAATATCAATAACCTCAGATATGCAGATGACACCACCCTTATGGCAGAAAGTGAAGAGGAACTCAAAAGCCTCTTGATGAAAGTGAAAGAGGAGAGTGAAAAAGTTGGTTTAAAGCTCAACATTCAGAAAACGAAGATCATGGCATCTGGTCCCATCACTTCATGGGAAATAGATGGGGAAACAGTGGAAACAGTGTCAGACTTTATTTTTCTGGGCTCCAAAATCACTGCAGATAGTGACTGCAGCCATGAAATTAAAAGATGTTTACTCCTCGGAAGAAAAGTTATGAGCAACCTAGATAGTATATTCAAAAGCAGAGACATTACTTTGCCGGCTAAGGTCCGTCTAGTGAAGGCTATGGTTTTTCCTGTGGTCATGTATGGATGTGAGAGTTGGACTGTGAAGAAGGCTGAGCGTGGAAGAAACGATGCTTTTGAACTGTGGTGTTGGAGAAGACTCTTGAGAGTCCCTTGGACTGCAAGGAGATCCAACCAGTCCATTCTGAAGGAGATCAGCCCTGGGATTTCTTTTGGAAAGAATGATGCTAAAGCTGAAGTTCCAGTACTTTGGCCACCTCATGTGAAGAGTTGACTCATTGGAAAAGACTCTGATGCTAGGAGGCATTGGGGGCAGGAGGAGAAGGGGACGACAGAGGATGAGATGGCTGGATGGCATCACGGACTCAATGGATGTGAGTCTGAGTGAACTCCGGGAGATGGTGATGGCCAGGGAGGCCTGGCGTGCTGCAATTCATGGGGTTGCAAAGAGTCAGACACAAGTGAGCAACTGAACTGAACTGAACTTCCTTGATTGGTCTTTAGAGTCACATTTCTTGGAATTTTTCCATTTATTGGCATACAGTTGTTTATAGTATATATTTCTGTAGTGTCAATTTTAACTTCTACTTTTTCATTTCTGATTTTATTTTTTTGTGCGTTCTCTCTTTTTATTGATGAGTCTGGCTAATGGTTTTCCTCTGTAATATCTAAGGTTTGAGATATAAGTGCTCAGTCAAACTCATTTATCTCTTGTCTGCCTGATCTCTCAAAGAGTGAAAGAGACATTAAAGTTTCCTACTCAGTGTATCTATTATATATTTTATGTATACACATAAATATATACATACATGTATAATAGAGATTCATATATATGAAAATTGGTAATATGTATATTTATACTTCCTGGTACTTTTAATTAACTTTATTTTTTACAAGTTTTACTTTCCCACTGCAATATAGTCACTAAGGGAGACTAACTGGAGGTAAAATAACAGATGTGAATTCACCTCCTGGCCAAATTACTTAACTCTTTTCTCCTAAGTTAAAGAGAATAATTATTCCACTTACATGGTTCATGGCTTTTCAGCATTGTTAAGTCTCATTTTGAGGAAGACAGCCTGTGTGTGTGTGTGTGTGTGCGTGTGTGTGTGTGTGTGTGTGTGTGTGTGTGTACAAACCCATTGAAGATGCCATGCTCCCAAGTCAAGTTATATCAAAGCAAAGAAACAGGATAGAAAAAGAGAGAAAGAGAGAAACAACCTGCACTAGCTTGAGTTGCCTGGAAAATGAGAAAATAAAAATATTTAGGTGTTTGAGGAAATCATGTGGAAAGCTTTGAACATTTAAAAATTATGGAACTAGGAGTATTAGCCAAATATACATGTAAAGACAGATTAGTTATATTGTTTAAATATATATTCTGGAGTCTAATTGCCTACATTTAATCCTTGACTCTGTCATTTATTAGTTTTGCAGATTACTAAACATTTCTGTACCTCAGTTTCCTATTTGTAAAATTGGGATAATAATAATAGTTACTTCATTTATTGATTTGAGGTTAAAATGAGTTACCACATGCAAAGTTCTTTAAAAAGTGATTAGAGCATTATAAGTGATAAGTAAGCCTTTTAAGTAGTAGGATTTTCAATTATTTGTTATTATATATGAGGATAAGAGGAATTCTAACACAAAGTAAGGTAAATACTGTTTTAATCAAAATTGTCTACTTGCAGAATCATTTAGTTTCCATTGTGCTTAATTACTTCATATTAGTCTGTTAAAAAAAGTAACATATATCTTCCAAGTTAAAAACCCTTTATTAATTATAAAATGCATAAGTAATAAGCAGGTATATAAGCTTATAAAATAATCAAGAAAATCAAATAGGAGCATGTGTTTTCCAGAGAATTTAAAATAAGTGAGTGAATGTGATTGCACTGTAAATAATGATTAGGTGGCTATTTTAGATATGAGGATTAGAGAAGAACTCTCTAGGGAGGTGGCATTTTAGCTGAGGTCAAACAACATGAGGATGTCAGCATTGTGAGATTTATAAGGAAGACTCTTACAGGCAAATGAAAAAACAATATATTAAAGACTTTAAAGTAAGAATTATATTGGATTCATCAAGGACTATAAATGCACTGCTAATGGGACTAGATTATAGTGGTAAAGGAGTATTGGAAAGAGACGCAGTCAGAGAAGTAAGTAACAGCCACGTAATGTAAGGTTATGTGTTTTAAATATGCTGGTCAAGTTTCAGAAGGTTTAAATAATAGATGAGAACTTTTTAAAATTTGTTTTGAAAAAAATCACTTTACCTCTACAAAAGCAATGCATTTCAGGGGTTAAGGAGTATACAGAGAAAGACCAAGTAGCTGGCTATTATATAAAATGAGGGGAATAGTTTAGGGAGCTTGAGTTAAGCATGCAGTGGTAAAGATAAATGGACAGTGAAATAAAAGAAGGCCTGAAATCAAATGTAACGATCCAAAACGGGAGATGTAATTAATTGGGTGGAATGGAAAGGAATAGCCATTAGTGATACTTCTAAAGATTAAATTTAGAAGGATTGTGAGAGTAAAATCTAAGTAGCTTTATAGAGAGAGTTTGGTCAGAACTGAAGATCAGTTCAGTTCAGTTCAGTCACGCAGTCGTGTCAGACACTTTGCGACCCCATGAATCGCAGCACGCCAGGCCTCCCTGTGCATCACCAACTCCCGGAGTTCACCCAGACTCACGTCCATCGAGTCAGTGATGCCATCCAGCCATCTCATCCTCTGTCGTCCCCTTCTCCTCCTGCCCCCAATCCCTCCCAGCAGCAGAGTCTTTTCCAATGAATCAACTCTTCACATGAGGTGGCCAAAGTACTGGAGTTTCAGCTTTAGCATCATTCCTTCCAAAGAAATCCCAGGGCTGATCTCCTTTCAGAATGGACTGGTTGGATCTCCTTGTAGTCCAAGGGACCCTCAAGAGTCTTCTCCAACACCACAGTTCAAAAGCATCAATTCTTCCATGCTCAGCCTTCTTCACAGTCCAACTCTCACATCCATACATGACCACTGGGAAAACCATAGCCTTCGCTGGACGGACCTTAGTCGGCAAAGTAATGTCCCTACTTTTGAATATACTATCTAGGTTGCTCATAACTTTTCTTCCAAGGAGTAAGCATCTTTTAATTTCATGGCTGCAGTCACCATCTGCAGTGATTTTGGAGCCCAGAAAAATAAAGTCTGACACTCTTTCCACTGTTTCCCCATCTATTTCCCATGAAGTGATGGGACCAGATGCCATGATCTTCGTTTTCTGAATGTTGAGCTTTAAGCCAACTTTTTCACTCTCCTCTTTCACTTTCATCAAGAGGCTTTTGAGTTCCTCTTCACTTTCTGCCATAAGGGTGGTGTCATCTGCATATCTGAGGTTATTGATATTTCTCCTGGCAATCTTGATTCCAGCTTGTGTTTCTTCCAGTCCAGCGTTCCTCGTGATGTACTCTGCATATAAGTTAAATAAGCTGGGTGAAAATATACAGCCTTGACATACTCCTTTTCCTATTTGGAACCAGTCTGTTGTTCCATGTCCAGTTGTTATCAAAATAGTAAAAAAACATCTTTTACTTATGAAATGAAATGCATTAGTAGAAAAGAAAGTAACATGCAATTCTCTAATTAGTAATAGATCAGGATCTAAACAAATAATTATTTAATTTAATGTATTAGTATAATAGAGAAAAATAATTATGACAATTTTTTTAAATTTTGTTAAACTGATTATAAAGCATAATTTATTTTTCTAGAATGCATACTGTGAATCTAATAGTCACATAGCAGTAAATTAAACATGATTTTTGACATTTTCAAAGCTTAGTAAATGTAACTTTTATATTCACTACCGTGTTTTTTTAACATTGGTTTTATGTATTAATATGAAAGTCCCATAGTAGTACTTAAGATCATAAATTATAAAAAATTTATTAGGAAAATAGTTTATCTAACAAATATAAGTACATATTATCCTGACAAGTCCCACTGACAATATATTGCTAGGGACATATACGTATATAGTAAAACTATGAATATAAGTAAGGGAATGATAGAGTATTCAGTTCAGAATCATGGTTACCTGTGAAGGTATGAACTTGATGGAGGAGCATACCCAAAGCTTCAACAATATTGGTATCACCATCTTCCTTAAATTTCCAAGTAGCTACAAGGGCATTACTTTTATTTCCATGCTATGTCTTTTTCCTGCTATATACATATATATTTGTATAAATTTCTTCAAAATTAAAAATTAACACAAAGATTTCAACATTGATATGTAAGAAAGTTGGAATGTCTTATTTTTTTTTAATTTGTGAAAAGAAAAGGCAAACCAAAACAAATATCAATGACTTTTCTTGAACCTATGACGTTAGAATTATTCCGAAAGTTAAATTTATCTTGAAAAGCAGAAACATCACTTTGTTGACAAAGGTCCTTATAATCATCACTATGGTTTTTCCAGCAGTCTTGTATGGATATGAGAGTTGGACCATAAAAAGGCTGAGTGCCAAATTGATGCCTTCAAACTGTAGGATTGGAGAAGACTCTTGAGAGTCCCTTGGACAGCAAGGAGATCAAACCAGTCAATCCCAAAGGAAATCAACCCTGGATATTCATTGGAAGGACTGATACTGAAGCTAAAGCTCTAATATTTCTACCACCTGATGCAAAGGGCTGGCTTATTGAAAAACACCCTGATACTGGGCAAGATTGAAGGCAGGAGGAGAAGGGGATGACACAGGATGAGATGATTGGATGGCATCACTCACTCAATGAACATGAGCTTGAGCAAACTTCAGGAGATGGTAAAGGACAGGGAAGTCTGGCCTGCTGCAGTCCATGGGGTCACAAATAGTCAGACATGACTGAGTGACTGAACAGCAATGTCATAATCAAAGCAGCATGGTAGTGGCCCAAAAAAAATGCACATAGATCAATGGAACAGAATAGAGAGCCCAGAAATAAATCCACATGTTTATGGACAATAAACCTATAATGAAGATAAGAATATACAATGGGGAAAAAACCTCTTCAATA
Organism: Ovis aries; assembly: GCF_016772045.2. Lineage (NCBI taxonomy): Eukaryota > Metazoa > Chordata > Mammalia > Artiodactyla > Bovidae > Ovis > Ovis aries. Next base: position 64,670,817 of record NC_056059.1, on the reverse strand, counting down.
AATAGTATTGGGAAAGCTAGGGAACTGCAAACAAAGAATCAAACTGAATGCAAGATCTGAAACCAAAAAACTCCTAAGAGAAAACATAGTTGATAAGATTGACATCAGTTTTGATAATGAATTTTTGGATTTAACACTAAAAGCAAAGGTAGCAGAAGCAAATATAAACAAATATAAACTACATCAACCTTACAACCTTCTGCACAGCAAATAAAACCATTGTCAAGATGAAAAGACAACTTACTAAATGGGAGAAGATATTTGCAAGCTTATCAGATAAGGGTGGTTAATGTCCAAAATTTATAAACAACTCATACCACTCAACAATAAAAACAACAAAAACCAAACAACCTGATTTTAAAATAAACAGAGGATCTGGCTAAGTATTTTTCAGGAAAACCTACACAGATGGCCAACAAGAACATGAAAACATGCTCAACATTACAGATCATCAGGGAGATGTAAATCATATCCACTGTGAAGTATCATTTGACACCTGTTAGAATAGCTGCTTTGAAAAGACATGAAATAATGTCAGTGAGAATATGAAGAGAAGACAGCCTGCATGCTTTATAGATGGGAATGTAAATTGTTGCAGCCACTATGGAAAACAATGTAGAATATCATCAAAAAATTAAAAATAGAACTATTGTGATATAGTAGTTATTCTGAATATTTATCTGAAGGAAACAAAATCACTAACTTTAATAGATATCTGTAGTCCCGTGTTTATTGAAGCATTATTTGCAGTAGTCCAAACAAGGAGACAGTCTGTTACCAGCAGTGGTTAAATTGATAAAGAAGATGTGGTATGTGAACACACACCTACACATACACACAGACACAGACCTGTTACTCAGATGTAGAAAAGAAAGCAAGCCTGCCATTTTTGACAATGTGGATGGATCTTAAGGGCATTATTCTAAATGAAGTAAGAGAAAGACAAATATCATATGATCTCACTTATATCTGGAATCTTACCAAAAAATAAAAGCACTTTGTACATACAGATTATAGTAGTTTGTTGGTTGCTAGAGGCTGAATATAAAGAGTGGGAAAATGAGCGATGAGGGTCAAATGATATAAATTTCCAATGTTATATAAATAAATCATGGGGATGTAATGTTCAGCATGGTGGTGATATGTAATACATATGAAAGTGAAAGTGAAGTCTCTCAGTCATGTCTGAGTCTTTGCAACCACATGGACCATAGCCTAGGAGGCTCCTCCATCCATGGAATTTTCCAGGTAATACATATATACTGTACTATATATTTGAAAGTTGATAAGATACTTTTTTTTTATTTTTTAAATTTTAAAATCTTTAATTCTTACATGCATTCCCAAACATGAACCCCCCTCCCTCCTCCCTCCCCATAATACATTAAATACATATACATTAAATTTAATGTATACATCTGTGGCTGATTCATGTCAACATATGGCAGAAACCAATACAATATTGTAAAGCAATTATCCTCTGATAAAAAAGGCAAAAAATAAAAATGAAAACAAATTAGGGTTGTTCACATAAAAATACACATACATAATACACATAAAATGTTAAAACACTATACATTAATAAAGAAAAATCTACAATTTTATCAAGAAGCAAAAAGGGCCAGAATAAATAGAAATTAATCAAAATACACTCTTAATTTCATTTTATATATTAACAACTCTTAAGCAACTGAAATATTATTTAATAAGCAAATACAGGAATGTCATTATTGTTTCATCAGTTCATTTTTATATTTAAAGACATAGTAGTATTTAGGTGTTAATTTGACATATTCAATTTTCCTGCACTTCTAAAAAAATAAGAAATCAATTAGTAGCATCTGACTCTCAGGGAGTTATATCACTGTTCAAAGGGAAAAAGAATTGTACTATTTATTAACAATTCAAAAGTCAGTTCAGTTGCTCAGTAGTGTCCGACTCTTTCTGACTCTGTGGACTACAGCATGCCAGGCTTCCTGTCCATCACCAATTCACAGAGCTCGCACAAACTCATGTCCATCGAGTTGGTAATGCAATCCAACCATCTTGTCCTCTGTTGTCCCTTTCTCCTCCCTCCTTCAATCTTGCCCAGCATCAGGGTCTTTTCCAGTGAGTCAATTCTTTGCATCAGGTGGCCAAAGTAAGAGAGCTTCAGCTTCAGCATCAGTACTTCCAATGAATATTCAGTACTGAATTCCTTTAGGATTGACTGGTTTGATTTCTCATTCCAAGAGAATCACAAGTGTCTTCTCCAATACCACATTTCAAAAGCATTAATTCTTCAGCATTCAGCTTTCTTTATGGTCCAAGTCTCACATCCAAACATGACCACTGGAAAAACCATGGCCTTGACTAGACAGACCTTTGCTGGCAAAGCAATGTCTCTGCTTTTTAACATGCTGTCTAGGTTGGTCATAGCTTTTCTTCCAAGGAGCAAGCGTCTTTTAATTTCATGGCTACAGTCACCATCTGTGGTGATTTTGGAGACCAAGAAACTAAAGTCAGTCACTGTTTCCCCATCTATTGGCTGTGAAGTGATGAGACCAGATGCCATGATCTTAATATTCTGAATGTTGGGTTTTAGGTCACCTTTAAACTCTCCTCTTTTCACATTCATCAAAAGACTCTTTAGTTTTTCTTCACTTTCTGCCATAAGTGTGGTGTCATCTGCATATCTGAGGTTATTGATATTTTCCTGGTAATCTTGATTCCAGCTTGTGCTTCTTCCAGTCCAGCATTTCTCATGATGTACCCTGCATATAAGTTAAATAAGCATGGTGACAATATACAGCCTTGACGTACTCCTTTTCCTATTTGGAACCAGTCTGTTGTTCCATGTACAGTTCTAACTGCTGCTTCTTGACATGCATACAGATTTCTCATGAAGCAGGTCACGTGGTCTGGTATTCCCATCTCTTTAAGAGTTTTCCACAGTTTATTGTGATCTACACAGTCAAAGGTTTTAGTGTAGTCAATAAAACAGAAATAGATGTTTTCCTGAACTCTATTGCTTTTTTGATGATCCAGAGGATGTTGGCAATTTGACCTCTGGTTCTTCTGCCTTTTCTAAATCCAGCTGGAACGTCTAGAACTTCACAGTTCACGTACTATTGAGGCCTGGCTTGGAGAATTTTGAGCATTACTTTGCTAGCGTGTGAGATGAGCGCAATTGTGCAGTAATTTGAACATTCTTTGGCAATGCCTTTCTTTGGGATTGAAATGAAGACTGACGTTTTCTAGTCCTGTGGCCACTACTGATTTTTCCAAATTTTTGGCATATTGAGTGCAGCACTTTCACAGCATCATCTTTTAGGATTTGAAATAACTGGGATTCCATCACCTCCACTAGCTTTGTTCATAGGGATGGTTCCTAAGACTACTTGACTTCAAATTCCAGGATATCTGGCTCTAGGTGAGTGATCACACCATCATGGTTATCTGAGTTTTGATGATCTTTTTGCATATTTCTTCTGTGTATTCCTGCCACCTCTTCTTAATATCTTCTGCTTCTATTAGGTCCATAACATTTCTGTCCTTTATTGTGCCTATCTTTTAATAAATTATTCCCTTGGTATCTCTAACTTTCTTGAAGAGATCTCTAGTCTTTCCTATTCTGTTGTTTTCCTCTATTTCTTTGCATTGATCACTGAAGAATGCTTTCTGATCTCTCCTTGCTTAACCTTTGGAACTCTGCATTCAAATGGGTATATTTTTCCTTTTCTCCTTTGCTTTTCACTTCTCCTCTTTTCTCAGCTATTTGTAAGGCTTCCTCGGACAACCATTTTGCCTTTTTGCATTTCTTTTTCTTGGGGATGGTCTTGATCACTGCCTCCTGAACAATATCATGACCCTCCTTCCATAGTTTTTTAGGCACTCTATTAGATATAATCCCTTGAATCTTTTGTCACTTCCACTGCATAATCATAAGGGATTTTATTTAGGTCATACCTGGATGGTCTAGTGGTTTTCCCTACTTTCTTCAATTTAAGTCTGAATTTGGCAAAAGGGAGTTCATGATCTGAGCCTCAGTTAGCCCCTCTTGTTTTTTTCTGACTGTATAGAGCTTTGCCATCTTTGACTGCAAAGAATATCAGCAATGTGATTTCACTATTGACCATATGGTGTTGTCCATGAGTAGAGTTTTCTCTTATGTTGTTGGAAGAGGGTATTTGCTATGATTGGTGTGTTCTCTTGGGAAAACTCTGTTAGCATTTGTCCTGCTTCATTTTGTACTCCAAGTTCAAATTTGGATTTTACTCCAGGTAACTCTTGACTTCCTAGTTTTGCATTCCAGTATCCTATAATAAAAAGGAGATCTTTTGGGGGTGTTAGTTCTAGAAGGTCCTGTAGTTCTTCATAGAACCATTCAAGTTCAGCTTCTTCAGCATGACTGTTTGGAGCATAAACTTGTGTTACTGTGATATTGAATGGTTTGCCTTGTAAATAAAGAAGAGATCATTCTGTCATTTTTGAGATTTCACTCAAGTAATGCATTTCGAGCATTAATCTCTTTTGATCAAAAGAGATTAAATAGTAATCTCTTTTGAGCATGAGGGCTACTCCATCTCTTCTAAGGAATTCTTGCACACAGTAGTAGATATAATGGTCATCTGAGTTAAATTCACCCATTCCAGTCCTTTAGTTCACTGATTCCTAAAATGTTGATGTTCACTCTTGCCATCTCCTGTTTGACCACTTCCAGTTTACCTTGATTCATGGACCTAACATTCCAGATTCCTATGCAGTTTTGTTCTTTACAGCATTAGACTTCTATCACCAGTCACATCCACAACTGGGTATTGTTTTTGCTTTGGCTCCGTCTCTTCATTCTTTCTGGAGTTATTTCTCCACTCTTTTCCAGTAGCATATTGGGCACCTCTAGACCTGGGGAGTTCATCTTTCAGTGTCCTATCTTTTGCCTTTTCATACTATTCATGGGGTATGATTAAACAATTAATTTTCATCATTATACATGCATTTTAATTTTTTCAACTTTTTGTTTCATATTGGAGTGTAGCTGATTAGCAATGTTGTGATAGTTTCAGGCAGACAGCAAAGGGACTCAGTTATACATATAGGAATATCCATTCTCTTCCAAATTCCCCTCCTTTCCAAACTGCCACATAATACTGAGCAGAGTTCTGTGTGCTGTATAGTACATCCTTGTTTGTTACCCATTTTAAATATAGCAATGTATAGTGTCTATCCTAAACTCCCTGATTATGCCTTCCTGCATCCTTCCTCCTATATATGCATTTTTAATTTTTTAGAAAAACAGAGTATATGCACAACTGACACACTCTACATTACAAAAACATTTTTAAACATCTTACAGTTGTGTTATTTTTCCCAAGTATACAAAGATGTTTGCCTATAATTCTGATTTCCATATAGAAAGAGTTATTAACTTTATTAATATAAATTCATATTAGTTTCCTAAGTCACTGTTTGCAATAGTGTTCCTTTAAACATTATCTATAGGAAAGAAAGAAGCTAATTCTAGACAATCGAATTCCAAAATTAAGTTACAGTTTTGTTTTCGTTTTATAGAAATTTCATAAGTGTAAATATCATTTTTAACTTGCTCTAGGTGAGTCTTAAAGAAATTAAGGCAATTGTTTTGGTTAGTGAGCATTCTAGTCTGTCTCCTTCCTCTGCTTTGGAGGTAACCACGAATGTGCCCTATTGGGAAGGAAACAATTGATAGGAGAGCTGTCACTTTTCCACACAAGGAAACCTAGAAAAAATGAACTGCTACAGCAGACCACCTGGTAAAGGTCTCTCTAAACAAGTTAACAGTGGTGGTGGTTTACTTGCTATGTCATATCCACCTCTTCCCTCCCCATGGACTGTAGTCTGACAGGTTCCTCTGTCCATAGGATTCTCCAGGCAAGAATACTGGAGTGTGTTGCTGTTTCCTTCTCCAAGAGATGCCAAGGAATCCCTAACTCTGAAACATTATTTTTGCAGTATGTACCTAGTCTTTCTAGCTTGTGTATTGCTGTTAAAATAGGAATGTATACACTTATAGGACATGAGAAACTGGAGAATGGGAGGCAAATTATTAGAAAAAAATTTACAATTTGTATGGAGACTCAAAAGACCTCAAATATTCAAAGTAATCTTGAGAAGAAAAAACAGAGTTGGAAGAATCAAACTCCCTGACTTCAGACCATACTACAGAGTTACAGTAATCAAGATTGTATGGTTTTGGCCTGAAAACAAATACAGATCAGTGGAATAGAATAGAAAGCCCACTCACCTATGGTCACCTAATTTATGACAAGGGAGGCAAGAATATACAATAGCAAAAATACTGTCTCTTCAATAAGTATTGCTGGAAAAACTGGACTGCTACATGTAAATGAATGAAATCAGAACATTCCCTAATACCATATGCAAAAATAAACTCAGAAATGGATTAAAGACTGTAATGTAAGGCTAGATGTGTCCGTGCATGTGTGCTCAGTCGCTTCATTCATGTCCACCTCTTTGGGACTTTGTGGACTGTAGGCTGCTGGGTCTTCTGTCTGTGGGATTTTCCAGGCAATAATCTTGGAGTGTGTTACCATGCCTTTCTCCAGGGAATCTTTATGACCTAGGGATTAAGCCCAAGTCTCCTTCAGTGCACACTGACTCACCTGGGAAGCCTGTAAGGTTGGATACCATAAATATAAATTGCAGCAAAGTCTTTTTCATTCCATGACCTAAAGTAATGAAAATAAAAAGAAATAAATGGAAGCAAATTAAACTTAAAATCTTTTGCACAGCAAAGGAAACCAAAAATAAAACAAAAAGACAACTCTCAGAATGGGAAAAAAATATTTTCAAATGACGCAACCAGCAAGGGATTAATCTCCAAAATATACAAACAGCTCATGCACCTCAATATCAAAAACACAACCCACCCAGTGAAAAAAGGGGCAGAAATTCCAAGTAGACATTTCTCCAAAGAAGACATATTAATGGCCAAAAAGCACATGAAAAGATACTCAACACTGCTAATTGTTAGAGAAATGCAAATCAAAACTAAATGAGCTATCATGTCACCTGTGTCAGAATGGCCATTATCAAAAAACTCTACAAATAAATGCTGGAAGTGGTGTGGAGAAAAGGAAACCCTCCTAGACTGCTGATGGGAATGTAAATTGGTACAGCCACTATGGAGAACTGAATGGAGGTTCCTTAAAAAACTGAAAATAGAGCTATCATGTGACCCAGCAGTCCCACTCCTAGACATGTATTTGGGGAAAACCGTAACTGGAAAGGATGCATCCACCCTGATGTTCTTTGCAGGACTATTTACAATAGCTGGGATAGGGAAACAATCCAAATATCCTTCTAAAGAGGAATGGATAAAGAAAATGCACATATATGCAATGGAATATTACTCAGACAATAAAAGGAGCAATATAGTGCCATTTGTAGAGAGATGGATAAATTTAGAGACTGTCATCCAGTGTGAAGTAAGTTAGAAAGATAACAACATATTTAATATTGCTTATATGTGGAATCTAGAAAAATGGCACAGATGAACTTACTGGCAAAGCAGAAATAGAGTCACAAATATAGAGAACAAATTTATGGTTACCAAGGGGGGAAGGAGGGGACAAACTGAGAGATTGAGATTGACATATATATACTACTATGTGTAAAATAGGTAACTGATGCAAACCTTCTGGTTAGCATAGGGAACTCTATTCAATAATGTGTGGTGACCTAAATGAGGAGGAACTCTAAGAAAGAGAGTGTGTGTGTGTGTGTGTGTGTGTGTGTGTGTGTGTGTATCTGAATCACTTCTGCACAGAAGAAACTAACACAGCATTGTAAAACAACCAAACTACAATATATTTTTTAAAATGTTTAAGACTCTTAGCTATCTCCCTTAGATCTGGAGCTAATTGTTGATATTGGGAGAAACCATCAGATATTTTTGTTCCAGTTAAGGGAAATTTTACTCATGCTGATTTATGGATTTCAATTTAAGGAATCCACCTGGATTTTTGTTGTTTAGTTACCATGTCGTGTCTGACTCTTTTGTGACCCCATGGATTATATAGCCTGTCTGGCTCCTCTGTCCATGATTTCCCAGGCAGGAATACTGGCATGAGTTGCCATTCCTTTCTCCAGGGGATCATCTTGACCCAGGGATCAAACTCATGTCTACTGAATTGGCAGGCAAATTATTTACCACTGAGCCACAAGGGAAGCCCCATCCACCTGGATAATCTGGAGAAAAGTAACACAATACACCCTGATATTGTAACTGACTCATATGTAGCCAAAACTACCATATGGCTCATGATTTATAGAGTATTTTACCATTTTGTTCATCATGCAACAAAAATACTTCTCTTTTACACAGTACAGCAACAAGTAACTAATATAGCCTTAACTGACTTCCCAGAAGGAGTCCTACCTTTGCTTCTCTTTGTTAAGGAAAACTGTGATCACTTTTCAGGGAGGGACTCTCCATCATCTCTCAATGTCAGATACTCCCTCTGGTGACTGTCACTCCTTACCTTACCAGGGGCCCCTAAATGGTAAACCCTGACCTGTGATCACATAGTCTGGGAATTCCAGTGCTGTGTGCTTCTATGTGGTGAGCATGTGTCTATTAACCTGGAAGACAGGTATGCACAAATCACACCTCATAAATAATATTTCCAATGTAAAAAAAAAACAAAAAGCTACTCCTAAACTGCTTGGGGTAAATGTTCTTGAACTTCAAAGCACATTATGTTGTTATGAATCAAGCTGATTCATCAAGACAGCTGCTTGGTTATTATAAGAAACAGATTCCTGGGACCTGCCATATCTGCTAGAGCTTGATGTGTTCTGTGAATGTCAATGGAATTTCTTTAATAGCCATATTAGAACTATTGTGGAATTTTTGTGGGAAATGGTCTTGCAGATGCTATGGTAGTCATGTATCATTAATAAATCTTTTTGGAGCTTACTGGCTCAGTGATGGGACAGCCGTTTGGCACACACATTGTGAACTATGAAATATACCCAAATGATATTTTCATGTAGGTTTGCAATATTCTTGTGTGCATATGCATACCTAAGTGTACCCAGGTAATGATTCATCAGAAATAACAACAAATATTGTGACATGACTGCCAAAGACCAAACCAGGCCACATTACCTTTTCTTTTCTATCCCCCACCCCTAAATTCTTGTCTTTAATACTTGGTGTGATACCTAACTAAATAAAAGGGATTTTAAAACTATACTGCAGGAAGAAATTTCAAATTAACGTGGGTCAGTTCCATTTAAGACTTGGTTACTGGGTCTTTAAGAGAAAAAGTTACGCTTTTTGAAACATGCAAATAAATGTATTCACCTCCTTTTGTTTAATATTTAATAATTGTAGAGACTGATAGTGTGCTAGATGCCAGGCATGCAGTGTAACAAAATCAGATGCAGTATTTTTGTTTTTAATTACTCTAACATTTTACCACAAATTAGTAGCTTAAAACAACACGACTTTATTATGTTAGAATTCTAAAAGTCAGAAGTCTGAAATAGGTCTTACTGGGCTAAAGTCAATGAGTCGTCAGGGCTGTGTTCTTCCTGGATGCTCTAGGCAAAACTCTGGCTTTTTTTCCCCCAAGCTTCTAGCCTTCTGCTTTCCTTGGCTTACTTTCCGCTTCCATCTTCAAAGCCAGCGATAGCTGGTTGAGTCTTTCACATCACATCCATCTAACACAGACTTCTGTCTCCTTCTTCTACATTTAAGGACTCTTTATGATCACATTGGACATGCCCATATAATCTAGGAAAACGTCATGAAGGTCAGCTGATTGGCAACTTTAATTTCATCAGCAGCTTCAATCCCATTGTCATATAAAATAATGTATTCCTGAATTCTGGGGATTAAAACATTTTGCAGAGCCATAATTCTGCCTGTTATAGTATTATCCATAAAGTCCAAAGGCACTCATATTTTATACTCATCCTTCTGACTCTGATGGCTTTGTTTAAAATAGCCACAAAATATGTTTTTGTTGTTTAAAACAGAATGTATCATACAAATTAAATTATTAATCTTAATTTCATTGGAGATCTATAAATTATGATTTGTATACCTTGCAGTATATGTGTTGCCAGCAACACTATAGTGCTAAGTAACCTCCCTATAGAACCAGCAATGCAAGTCAGGCTTATTTTTTTGTCTCCATTTTAAGAAGGAGAAAATAACTATGACGTAGAAGGGTTTTGTGATTATCCCAGATTACAGAGCTAGAAATACTAGAGCTAAAATACATAGTTTTATATTTTTAAAGCCTTTGTATTCTAATTTCACTTCAGATGTTCTATATATTCATAAATTGACTTCCTTTCATCTTTATATGGTAGCTAGGGTTAATCCATACCTACTAAGGAAACCCAAAATTACCTTCAAATTTTTTTCTCAAAGGTTATCTCCTCCAGGTAAACTTCCTAGACCCTAACCATCCAAAACTAGTGTTTCCTCTCTCTAAAACCCCATGTTTTTTGTATTTGTATAAGGGTACATCTGATTAATGTTGATTATATTGTTTCTAAGGTTTAACTTAAAACTCTGTAAACTATGTATAGCACTATGCACTCACAGAAACTGATTCAATACAGAGTATATAAATTTTAGTAGTAGCTGCATAACTGCTACCTTTCTTATTTAAATGGCATAGTCCTATTTCAACATTGAAAATTAGTAAAGTTGAGAATTGTTTTTACTTATATGAATTCAGGAAGTCAAGATAGACTTACTAAGTCTTGTTATCCTTATCCGCATTTTTCTCTGAACAAACAGGTTGCCTTATTATGGGTCTTCTACTTGAAAAGACCAAGCATACAAACATTTACTTTAAAAAAAAAGGCCTTTTCAAAGAATAATATAGGCAATTGTATTGGCTTATCGCATGCTTATGTCTTTTGTAGTATTTATCCTTTTGCAGTTATTTGGAAAAATAGGGGCATTGGGTTGTCACATTTTAACTTATCTTGCAAGCAACCTAGAAAAATAAATATTGATAATGTAATACTTAAATATGCTTCAACACAAACAGCAATAATTTACTATCAAAAGAGAATACATTTTGTCTTGAATTGTTTTTGAGGTTGTTAAGAAATAAAAATTTTTTAAAGCTCGTTTAGTGTTACTAATATTGATTTAAAAGGAACTTTACCCTGATCTGATTTCTTCTGTAAATGATTTACACACTTTCAAGTGTGTGTGATTATAATGTAGCTTCATATTGCTGGGTAAATTAATCCAAGTCTATGTAAAAACAAAAGCAAGATCAAATAGCATACAGATTTTCTCTTTTCCCTATTCTGTGTATGTGTGTGTGTGTGTGTGTGTGTGTGTATAATTTGCTTTCTCAACTTGTAAGAGGATTTTGATATTTGTATATAGTTAATATAAGAGATAAAATAGGAAATATAGAGTAGATTTTACTGTTGAGCACTCCAGCTGTGAGATATCAGAAACCCACCACAATTTATTCTTCCTCTACTTTGTGGAGTCCTATGACCAACCTAGATAAGCAGAGACATTACTTTGCCAACTAAGGTCCGTCTAGTCAAGGCTATGGTTTTCCTGTGGTCATGTATGGATGTGAGAGTTGGACTGTGAAGAAGGCTGAGCACCAAGGAATTGATGCTTTTGGACTGTGGTGTTGGAAAAGACTCTTGAGAGTCCCTTGGACAGCAAGGAGATCCAACCAGTCCATTCTGAAGGAGAGCAGCCCTGGGATTTCTTTGGAAGGAATGATGCTAAAGCTGAAACTCCAGTACGTTGGCCACCTCATGTGAAGAGTTGACTCACCGGAAAAGACTCTGATGCTGGAAGGCATTGGGGGTAGGAGGAGAAGGGGACAACTGAGGATGAGATGGCTGGATGGCATCATGGACTGGATGGACATGAGTCTGAGTGAACTCCGGGAGTTGGTGATGGACAGGGAGGCCTGGCGTGCTGCGATTCATGGGGTCGCAAAGAGTCAGACACAACTGAGCGACTGAACTGAACTGAACTGAACTCAGGGAAGCCTGTTGTTCACACATTTCCCTAAACAAGTTTTACATTTCCTTTTTATTGGTGCTGATGTCTGCTCTCTTGTATCACATAAAATCTGTAATATGACTGCTGATGTTACCACTATTTCTGACACTGGGAAGTGCTACATTACTGCATGTCATTACTGCTACTCCAGGGCTCCCGTAATCACCAGTGACTCAGACTCCAGTGATTCTTTCTGATGTTGTTGAAAGATTCAGGTTGTTACTAACCTAGATCACATTCATTCCTCATACCTCATCTCTTAGATGAGCTAATGGTAAACTTTAATATCATAGCTACTGGTGGTGTTCTTACTGAATTAAGAGAAAGCCCTCTCCCAGTTGACTTAAACAGGCGGTCAGTCTCCCCCAGATAATACTCTTTAGTGTATTAAAGTGGTTATATTATTATGTTATTTTATGTAATTTCATTTATCCCCTTCCTTTAAAACAATGAGATAGCTTTCCTCAGAAAATAAGTAGCACTGAATATTTTAATGCCACAAATTACACTGTACCCCAATACACACACACATAATTACAAGACTCATAGTCCTGGAAACAGCTCTAGGACACTAATTCTCTCTTACCAGAGTATAGATGACGAGAGTTTCATATAAATACTTTATTTCTCAAGTATATATCCAATGTTTAGACATCTCTCCATTAACAAGCATTCCTTCATGTTTAAAATGCATAATATAATGGTGGAGTGATTAACGGCTCAGGTTCAGAGGCAGGTCTGCTTCATTCAAATTCAGCTTATATTCTTGGTCAGCTCTTTGAGGCACATTTCTTGAACCCCATGTGCCTAAGTTTCCTTATCAGAAAAACTGTATAGTAATAAAGTAAGGGAATAAAAAGAAGTTATGATATAGAGTATAATTTAAAATATGTGACATGGTAAGTGCTCAATAAATGTCATTTTTATTATTTCCAAGTTCAAGATAGTCTTCTGATATTTACCATTTTATTATATAAATTATCAATGAAACCAATTTTTAAATAAATATCCACAGTGAGATCAGCACTTTATTAGGCAACATGAGCCCATAAGAAGGTCATAAATTAGTACATGACACATGCAAGGCTTGGCATTATAAACTTGACAAGAATGTGCTAGAATGGTTTCTTAGAATGAATTTAGCTTAACCATATTGCAACTCTGCAGGCTGCAGCATAGATCCTCTGGGCAGGACGTGTGTGCAGGTTCAATGTCAGCAAGATACCCATTCACTTTCTGAATGCTGGACTAAAGTAGAATCGCTATCAGCAGGGAAGATTGATGAAACATTCCTAAGTTTCACTGTGAAAGAACTTCAAACACACACAGACATTGACTCCTAGGAAACTGTATCTTTTGGCAGACCAATGGAGCAGGCAATTGCCATTTGGAGCCAAGTGTCTCAAAGCTGATGAAAGAAGAAACAGAGCCTGCAACAATAATAGGTTGTATCAGGCATGACACTCCAGGGGCCAGTGGACGGATGAACACAACCAATGTGGAGACCACTGAGAGATGCTATAGGCACAAGGTCATATGGATACAATCAGTATTAAATGTGATATTACTACTTACCTGCAATCATGTGGCATGTTAGAATTAACAAAGCAATTTCCCGATACTTATCCCAGTAGACTCTTGACACTGTGAGCTAGATTGACAGTTCTCATTTTGTAAACTGGGAAAGTGAAGCTAAAAGAGTTGAAGTTAGGTGCACAATCCAAGAGCTACTAAGGAGCCAAACTATATCTAAAGGCAGCTTTTAAAAATTCTTCAGAATTATTTTTATTATACTAACTTCTATTTCATGTGAGAAAATAACTGTGAATGCATCAAAAAGAAATGGCACAGATAAAGAAAAGTAATAAAAGTAATAAGCATTATACCGTACAGAAGAAATCAGGGTGCTGGGAAAGTATGATTATTGATAGTCCTTCAGACTGAATCTTCAGATGTATTCTTCTCAGTTAATGAAAGTATTCTTATTCTGGCAAATAAAGGAAATTGATCCACACTTTAAATTTCTCTCCAGCTATTACACAGACAGTATTACTTTTATTTGAAAAATTCAATTTTAAGAGTAGTCATTAAATGGTAATTAGAATGGTTCAGTAAAATGTACTGAATGGTTTGGAAGAGTTTACCTGTACCATTTTCGCATCTGTTAGTTAGCATAGAAGTAACCTTTTTTAAACCACTACATGTAATAGAAAGAATTTTTGTTTTTCTTTTGCTTGAGACATCATTTATAGCTGCTCTGTTTGCAAACTCTTTGAATTACATGAGGCTGTGTATATATATCCATAAATCTTCACCAAAATAAAACAGTAGTACCTAAAGTATTCAGCTTTGCTGATTTGCCTTGCTTTTAGGATCAAAGTTTTGTTCAGCAGTTCTCTGAACTATATCAACTAACGATTGGAAAGGAAAAATGACAAATTTTGGTCTAGCTAAGATATAGCTTAAAGAAATAAACTTAATTGGGTTAATAACATGTCTTTCTGGAAATCAAAGAGCAGTTTTCACTTTATCTCTTCTCAGCATGGATAGAACCACAGCTCATTTAGCAGAATTATTTTCCTCTCCCCTTGTCATGCTAGGCAATTTGTGACAAAGGCCTCATAACTGGAATACCAGCTATAAGACTATATCCCAGTAATAATTAAATATCTATACATATTTGCTTTGGAAAACTTACCTAAACTGTTTATTTCACTTGTAAATTCTTTAAATTATTGAAATATTTTATTGAAAATTATTCTACAACTACTTAATATTTTGTGAACTTATGAAACATCTTGATAAAAAGGTTCTTTCTTTGTTTTTACCCTATTCTTACTAAAAAATGAGTTTCGAAGCGAGACTTTTGTAAGGATTGAATGATATTAGGTACATAAACTGGAGAAGGCAATGGCAACCCAAGCTGGAAAATCCCATGGATGCAGGAGCCTGGTAGGCTGCAGTCCATGGGGTCGTGAAGAGTCAGACATGCCTGAGCAACTTCACTTTTGCTTTTCACTTCCATGCATTGGAGAAGGAAATGGCAACCCACTCCAGCGGTCTTGCCTGGGGAATCCCAGGGACCTAGAAATCTGGTGGGCTGCCGTCTATGGGGTCACACAGAGTTGGACACGACTGAAGCAACTTAGTAGCAGCAGCAGCAGATACATAAAGAGTTTAGGCAGGTTGACTTGGACATAGTAAACTGTTAATGAGTAGCTATCATTAATATTACAAAATGGACTATTTTCATTAAGCATTTAGACTTAACCTCAGGATCTTTTCCCGTTAAAGTGTATGTCCACAATAACATTTAAACCCTTCAAACCCTCACTCCATTTAGTGATAATAAAAGTTATTTTAATAAAATTTTTAATTTAAAGGGTCAATTTTAATGTTCTTATCTTTCATATACTAGTAAGTACACTGGCCTTCAGAGTCAATTACAAGTCCATTATTCAAAGAATTTTTACTGACATTACTTGCACATGTTAAAAAATAAAATTGTATTTACTTGAAATATGTTTGAAAGAAAAAAAGTAGAAAAAAGTCAAATAATTCTCCGTGAATATAGAATCAGTTTAAACAGAAAGATTCATGCTCAGAAAATAAGTTATTAACTTAACTTTAGGTCTCAGATGGTCAGGAAAATGTGAAAAGACAAAGCTTTACAGCTCAGAAGTTTTTGTTTTTTTAACAATTAAATGGCACAATGTCAAATGCCAAACCATTCCAATGTCAGGAAGCAAGCAGAAATAATCTGCTTTCTCCTAGTATATGGCTAATTGTACATGGTACTGTCTGAATAAACATTGAGAATACAGCAGTGCTCTGGTCATGATGACCTCCCTTGAAATTTTCTGTGGAACATGCTTTTTAATTACTTGCAGTTACACTGAAGCCACTGGTTTAACAAAATATTTTCCTGCAGACTTTTTGTAGTCCTAGGTCAATGTGTAGAATTAAAATGCAATGAAACCTATGAAATCTAAAGAAGATAGACTTTGGGACTTAATGACAAGATTCCCAACACATGAAGTAAACGTTTGGTAAATTAGCAACAATCAAAATAGAAAAGAAGATAAATTTTCTCAAAGAATGGAGCTAATATACATGTGATCAAACAAGACTGGCTAAAATTAACATTACATACTTCCATTTAGTGTAAGGGCTACACATTTATAATGTAGCAATAAAAATATTTCCAGGGACTCAGAGTTACTAATCAATGATTCCATTGTTCTTTTCTCTTTTCCTTTTTTCCCCTTGTTTACAGTGAACAGCACATATTAAAAGTGTCCAATTTGATGAGGGTGTTGTATGTACATACCAGAGAAATCATCCCTACAGTCAGCATAGAGACATCGTATCCATCACCCCTAATAGTTTCTTCAAGCGCCTTATAATCAACTACTCTCCCCATCTTTTGTGCTGTCTGCTATCTGGATCTCCTGACATACACTGATGTATACTTTCTGTTATTGTAAATTACTTTGAATTTTCTCGGTTTTTATGTAAATTTACTTTTATAGTGTGCACTATGTTTCAAATCTTGTTTCTGCTTGATGTAAATGGCTTGAATTTCATTAATTTTTCTGCATATTAATAGTCCATGTTTTATTCCTGAGTAGTATGCCATTGTATCAATATATAATAATTTATTAATTAATTCAACAGTTGAACCTTTGAGTTTTTCTAATTATTAAGTATTGCAAAGAAAGTTGTCATGGATACTTATTTACATGTCTTTGTATGCCCAGATGCTTTCATTCATTCTGAGTAATTAACTAGGAGTAGAATGGCAAAATCATATAGTAGGTGTATATTCAACTTTTAAGGAAACTACCCAAATGTTTCACAATAGAATTGTTCTGTTTTATGTTCGCACCAGAAGTGTATGAAAGTTCCAGTTTCCTTACATCTTTGCTAGCACTTATTATGGTTAGTCATTCTAATAGGCATGTAGTGGTATCTCATCATGATTCTAATTGCATTTCCCTAATTACTTATGATTTTGAATATTTTCAATATGCTTATTTGTCATTCTTATAATTTCTTAGGTTAACTGTCACTTCAAATATTATCCCCAATTTTAATTGGGTAACATATTTAATTGAGTTATGAGAACTTATTTTATTCTATATAAGAGTTGAAATTTACTCTTTTACACAGTTTCCCTATTCTGCATTCTCACCAATATGAATTTCAGAATCATGCTATAAATTTCTAAAAATATCAAGGAAAGATAAGAAAGCTTTCTTAACTGAACAAAGCAAAGAAATAGAGTAAAACAAAGAAGAAGAAAGAGATCCTTTCAAGAAAATTAGAGATACCAAGGGAACATTACACACAAACATGGGACAGAATATGGGACAATAAAGGACAGAAACAGTAAGGACCTAACAGAAGTAAAAGATATTAACAAGAGGTGGCATAAATACAAGAAGAACTGTACAAAAAAGGTCTTAATGACACAGATAAACATGATGGTATAGTCACTCACTCAGAGCCAGACATCCTGGAATGTGAAGTCAAGTGGGCCTTAGGAAGCATTACTATGGACAAAGCTAATGGAAATGATAGAATTCCAGCTGAGCTATTTCAAATCCTGAAAGATGATGCTGTGGAAGTGGTACACTCAATATGCCAGCAAATTTGGAAAACTCAGCAGTGGCCACAGGACTGGAAAAGGTCACTTTTCATTCCAATCCCAAAGAAGAGAAATGACAAAGAATGTTCAAACTACTGTACAATTGCACCATTTCACATGCTAGCAAAGTAATGCTCAAGTTTCTCTAAGTGGGGCTTCAACAGTATGAAACAGAGAATTCCAGATGTTCAAGCTAGATTTAGAAAAGGCAGAGGAACCAGAGATCAAATAGCCAACATCCACTGGATCATAGAAAATGCAAGAGAATTCTGGAAAATCATCTGCTTCTGCTTCACTGCCTATGCTAAAGCCTTTGTGTGGATCACATCAAACTGAAAAATTCCTCAAGAGATGGGAATACCAGACCACTTTACCTGCCTTCTGAGAAACTTGTATTCACGTCAAGAAGCAAGAGTTAGAACCCGACACGGAACAAAGGACGGTTCAAAATTGGGAAAGGAGTGCATCAAGGCTGTATATTGTCACCCTTCCTATTTAACTTGCATGCAAGTTATCATGTGCAATGCTGAGCTGGATGAATTACAGCTGGAACCAAGATCGCCAGGAGAAATAACAATAACCTTAGATATGCAAGATGATACCACCCTAATGGCAGGAAGTGAAGGGGAACTAAAGAGACTCTTGTTGAAGATGAAAGTGAAAAAGCTGGCTTAAAACTCAACATTCAAAAAAATGAAGATCACAGCATTAAGTCCCATCACTTCAAGGCAAATAGATGGGGAAAGAATGGAAACAGTGACAGACTTTATTTTCCTCGGCTTCAAAATCACTGAGGATGGTGACTACAGCCATGAAATTAAAAGATAAGACAAAACTAGACAGCATATTTAAAAGATCCATATAATCAAACCTATGGTTTTTTCCAGTAGTCCTGTACAGATGTGAGAGTTAAACCATAAAGAAGGCTAAGTGCTGAAAAATTTATGCTTTCCAACTGTGTTGCTGGAGAAGACTCATGAGAGTTCCTTGGACCAAAGAGATCAAACCAGTCAGTCCTCAAGGAGATCAACATTGAATATTCATTGGAAGGACTGAGGCTGAAGCTGAAATTCCAACACTTTCACCACCTGATGCAAAGAGCCAACTCATTGGAAAAGTCCCTGATGCTGGAAAAGACTGAGGGCAGGAGGAGAAGGGGGCAACAGAGGATGAAATAATTGGATGGTATCATTGACTCAATGCACATGAATTTGAGCAAACTTCAGGAAATAGTGAAGGACAGGGAAGCCTGGCATGCTGCAGTCCATGGGGCTGCAAAGAGCTGGACACAGCTGAATGACTGAACAACAACTGTTAAATTTCTACAACTGATGGTTACTGGAATTTTAATTGGGATTGTGTTGAACCTATAGATCCTTAGGGAGAAATAATGTTTAGGAATTTGAGTTTATGAATATGTTACCTATCTCAATTTATTAAACAACCTCTTTAATTTCTCTCATATAATTTCTAGTTTTCAGTGTTTATGCCTTTCATGTTCTTTGTCAGATTTATTCCAAAGCATTTCATATTTTGATACTACTGTCAATGGTATTTTCATGTCTTCTAATGCTAACTAATTTTGGGCCCATCACTCTATCACTTGTTAGAGAAGAGGAATTCAAATCACTAACTATAATTGTTACTATGTTTCTCTATGAACTTATATCAGTTTTTGTTTCAAGTATTTTGCCTGTTCATAAACATTTGGGATTATTATATCCTACTGAATTTTGACCTTTTTCATTATCAAATGACTTTTTATTGCTGATATTGTCCTGTACTTTGAAATCTACTTTGTTGACTGTTATTTTAGCCACTGCCATATTCTTTTGAATAGTATTGGCATTATAGATAGTTGTCCATCCTTTCACTTTAACCTATTTTGTTCTCCATATTTGAGGTTTGTTTCCTAGAGGCAATTTATAATTGGGTCATACTATTTTATGCAATCTGAATATTCTACCTTTTACGTGTTGCATTTAGACTATTCATATTTAATATAATTATTGGTACAGTTACCATTTTTTGTATTTGTTTCCTATATTTCCATCAGTTCTTTGTTTTTCTATCATTTTTGTACTTTTGACATCTTTACTATATCTTTTTCTGATTTATTAGCTATAATTCTTTGTTTTGTTATTTTTCTGATTAAAGTTTAAGGAATTAAAGTTTAAAGAATTTAAAGTATGGTACTACACCATTAAGGGATACTTTCACAAGTGTGACTAGTAGCATAGCAGTTTCTCAAAAATATAAATACTGGAATTACCGCATGATCCAAGAAATCTGTTCTGGGATATATGTCCTGAAGAATTAAAAGCAGAAGCCTGAATAGGTATTTGTACACCATTGTTCATAGCAGCATTATTCACAATAAACAAAATGTGAAAGCAACCCAAGTATTCGATTAGTAGATGAATAAATAAAATGTGTATATACGTACAATAAAATATTATTCAACCTTCAGTTCAGTCGCTCAATTGTGTCTGACTCTTGGTGATCCCATAGACTGCAGCATGCCAGGCTTCCCTGTACAAACAAACTCCCAGAACTTGCTCAAACTCATGTCCATCAAGTTGGTAATGTCATCCAACCATCTCATTATCTGTCATCCTCGTCTCCTTCTCCTCATGCTTTCAAGCTTTCCCAGCATCAGGATCTTTCCAATGAGTCAGTTCCTTGCATCAGGTGGCTAAAGTATTGGAGCTTCAGCCTCAGTCCTAACAATGAATATTCAGGATTTACTGGTTTGATCTCTTTGCAGTCCAAGGGACTCTCAAGAGTCTTCTTCAAAGCATCCATTCTTCAGCGCTCAGCTTTCTATATGGTACAACTCTCACATCCATACATGACTGCTTAAAAAACCATAGCTTTGACTATATAGACCTTTGTTGGCAAAGTAATGTCTCTGCTTTTTAACATGCTGTCTAGGTTGGTCATAGCTTTTCTTGCAAGGAGTAAGCGTCTTTTAATTTCATGGCTGCAGTCATCATCTGCAGTGGTTTTGGAGCCCAAGATGATAAACTCTGTCACTGTTTCCATTGTTTCCCCATCTATTTGCCATGAAGTGGTGGGACCAGATGCCATGATCTTCATTTTTTTTTATGTTGAGTTTTAAGCTAGTTTTTTTCACTCTCCTCTTTCACTTTCATCAAGAAGCTCTTTAATTCCTCTTTACTTTCTGCCGTAAGGGTGGTGTCATCTGCATATCTGAGGTTATTGACCACAGACCTAAATATAAAACACAAAACTCTAAAACTCCTAGAAGATAACAAACAGCAAAATCTTGATGGAGGTGTGTATGTTGATGACTTACTAGATACACACCAAAGACACAGCCTATTAAAGAGATAATCAATTCGCTGGCCTTCATTAAAATTTAAAATTTCTGCTCTGTGTTAGTATCAAGAGAATGACAAGGTAAGCCATCGATGGGAGAAAACGCTTGTTGAGTACATCATGCGTGCATGTGTGCTAAGTCACGTTAGTCATGTCCGACTCTATGTGACCCTGTGGACTGCAGCCTGCCAGGCTCCTCTGTCCATGGAATTCTCCAGGCAAGAATACAGGAGAGGGTGGCCTCCAGGGAATCTTCCTGATCTAGGGACCAAACCTGCATCTCTTATGTCTACCCGCATTGGCAGGCGGGTTCTTTACCACTAGAGCCACCTGGGAAGCCCAAATACATCATAAAGAATTGTTATTCAAAATATACATTGACTATTAAAATGAAAGAATAAGAAAACAATCACCCCAATTAAAAATGGGCCAGAACCGTAACAGACACCTCATCAAAGAAGATAGATGTACTGATGACTAACATAAAAATATTACACACATCATAAATCATCAGTGAAATGCAACTTAAAACTCTAATGAGATACCTCTATGCACCTATTAGAACAGCCAAAATTCAGAATACTGAGATCATTGAATGCTGATAAGGGATATTAAACAATAGGAACTCTTTGTATGTTAAGACAGTAGAAACTCTTTGTAAGTTACTGGTAGAATACAAAATGATCCAGTCATTTTGGAAGACAGTTTGATGGTTTCTTAAAAAAAAAATTCCTATCATATTGCCTAAAAATTGTGCTTCTTGGTGAATACTCAAAGGATTTGAAAATCTTATATATGTCTACACATAAATCTTCACCCAGAGATGTATCCATATACATTTTTATCCATAATCGCCAAAACTTCGAAAGGACTAAGATGTCCATTAGGTTAACAGATAAGAAAACTGTTGTAATTGATAAACTATTATTCAGTGCCAAAAAGAAATGCGCTATTAAATGATGGAAAGAAATAAGGGAACATTATGTCCATATTACTATTGGAAAACCTTATCTACAAAGTTACATATTACATGATTAAAACTGAGTAATATTCTGAGAAGGAACTATGGAGACAAGCTTAGTGGTTATCAGGGATGGGAAAGGGGAAAAAATGAATAGGCAGAGCACCAAGGATATTTAGGACAGTGAAAATACTCTGTATGATATTATACTGTTATATATGTTATTATACATTTATCCAGACCTATAGAGTGTATGGCGCCAAAAGCAAATCATAACGTAAATTGTTAGACTTTTGATGATAATGATGTGTCAATGCAAGTTCATTGCTGATAAAAACAGAATCACTCTCATGGGTGATGTTGATAATGGAAGAGACTATGTACGCATGGGATCAGGAGGTATATTGGAAATCTTAGCACCTTCCTCTTAATTTTGTTGTAGAATTACAACTGGTCTATAAAAACTAAGTCTTAGAATTCTGAAGAATATTCTTTAAAACATAGGGGGGGAAATGTGGATTATGTCAAAGAAGTAGGTTTGAATTCTTAATTATTCTTAAGAGAAGCAGGTTTTAATTTTTAATTGTACTGTTAAATCTGATAAATTAATCCAGGTTACCTCTTTTTGAATTTTTATCCCTTACTGTCTAACGCTATTCTTGTTTTTCCCTTAACATGGTACTTATGTTAGTGTTGATGATAACTTTACTAATAATGACTCCATTTGTGTATTGTAGCCAATCCTCCATAAATTATCAATTGCATGGGACAGAATTATGAAGACCCTTAGTTATTGGTAGATTGTAGGAGTTAATAGAGAACATATATAAATGGCCCATGCAGAAGAAAGAAAAATGCTTAGAAAGCCCTCATCCAATAGATAGTTCTTATAAGCAAAATATAGGCATATATAAAGCAACATATGCAAAATTTTTGATCTGAAGTCTATAAACTGCTAGGTTATCTTCACTCTGTTAATAATTTCTTTCAATTAAAATTACTTTCCTAGAGTAATTCTACAGTATATCTTTCTTGTGGCCCAATGTCTTCAAGCCTACAATGATGCTGACAGGTTGGAAATTTTCTATTATTTTGGAATGGGAACATGGCCTTTTTTATTAGATATATCTATTTTTAATTAGATTTATCATATAAACTTTATTTTTATTATCTTTATACATTATGGAAAGATGCATGTGCTAAAACTAAGTTAGTTACTCTGACATGTAGGATTTCTGGTTGCTTGTGTTCTCCAAAAACCATATGGTAGATGATTTAATTTTATTGGTAATGTAGCCCATAAGGAAAATTTCTGTGACCTATTTAACACTAAGTTTTCCCAGCTAGACTAAGAAACCCATTGCATTTTGAGAAATTATTCTCTTTTACAGCTGAATAATGAAATAAAGTAGGAAAGTAGATGTTGAAACAAGCCGCTTGTTTTAATTTTTGCTTTATAAATTACAAAAGTATAATAACACATTTACAGGAGACTTGAAAAATGCAGAACAAGGTTACATATAGTTCTATTATACACTGCAATTATGTTTTATGTAGATTAATTCAGATTTTTAGTTAGAGTTTCATTATCAAGCTCTCAAAAATTAATGGAATAAATGTAAAGAAAAGAATAAGGATATAGTAGACCTGAGAAGTACTATGAACCCATTCAACATAATTAAGATGTATACAATTTTCACACATCAGGATACAAATTCTACTCAAGTTCCCATAGACCATAAACCAGGATACACTGGAACATATCCAGGGCCAAGAAGAAGGTGCAAAAGTTTCATGGTCTAAAAGTATGGAAATAATACAGACTCTGTTCTCTTATCACTGTGGAATTATGTTAGCAATTAATATCAAAAGATATTTGAAAATAACCCACATATTTTCAAGTACATTTACCAAGAGAGATCTTTGACTTAACTGTTGAAATCTTAATAAAACTGAAAGACTGAAAAAACATGGAAGGTGATTGCAGAGAAGAAAGCACTTAGATGAGAAATTAATATCAAAGATATTAAAAAAAACCCCATATATTTGGAAGTTAAGTATCCAGTGTTAAATGATGAGTGTATCTTAAGAAGTCATAACAAGGAAAATTAGAAAATATTTGTAACACAATAGAATGAGAATTTATCAGAATTTGTGACAAGCAGCTGAAGCTGCTTAATGCAACTAAATACAATGTGTAATTTTGAATAAGA
This sequence comes from Ovis aries, assembly GCF_016772045.2. NCBI lineage: Eukaryota > Metazoa > Chordata > Mammalia > Artiodactyla > Bovidae > Ovis > Ovis aries. The sequence goes on along the minus strand of NC_056059.1, from coordinate 64,646,599 downwards.
TATGAAAACAAACAGTGGGCAGTAGCATAAATTTTTTTGAAATTTGAACAAAGTCTGTGTTTAGTTAATAATACTGTATCACATGTTAATTTCCTTGCTTTTTTTCACAACATAGTATTTCTTTATATTCTCAAAATTGGATTACAAGTTTAAAGCTTTTTGAATATTAGAATTTTCAAAAAATTCAATTTTTTGGTAAAAAATCACTAATCTTTCTAGACTTTTAACCATAATACTATATGCCCAAATAAATGGGACTATATCAAATTTTTGAGTGAATATAAGTTGAAATCTAGCATTCTATTCATATTTAGTCAAATGGAACCAAAATATCATAAATTTTTTAGCTAAGCAAAAATTCGTTGTTTTCTAAAATACCATATTTTATTATATTTACTATATGAATATTTGTATATGTACAAAAGATTTTCAACTATACTTGATAAATGCTTGAGAAAGAAAAACAAGAAACAGGGATATAGAAATTGAAAACCTAAACTAAATGAAATGGGAGCTTTGAATATGAAATAGAAAAAGTGAAACAATTTAGATAAAAGATCATCATATAAGAGCAGTTGTTTTTAAACATGGCTGCTCATTAGAATCCCATCTGAAGCTTTGGAGAATAAAACAATACCTGGGCTTTGTATTCTTCAAAAAAATGTCCAGAATAATTCTCATGTTCCTTTGGATTTTAAAACATGTTTACAGATTTTTCTAATAAATGGTAGCTTTAGTGATACAGAATTCTAGTATTTTCTGTTGACCAGTCATGATAAAGTGGTATTAAATGTTTAATAGTAACATAATCACAGTAGTATAAGACATTTATCAGTTTTCACAATCAATAGCCAGATAAAATATTATATAATCACAATTGCAAGCCATAATGGAAACATTCTTAACAATATAAAATAATTGCATACTATTTGGAGCTTTGAGTGATGGGTAAGTGGAAGTGAATACATGCACATGTTTTTATTCACCCAGTTAGTCCATGTCTTTTGGTTGATAAATTTAATCTATTTAAGGTGATTATCGATATGTATGATACTATTACCATTTTATTAATTGTTTTGGGTTTATGTTTTGTCTTTTCCTTCTCTGTGTTTCTTGTCTAGGAATGTTACTTTAGCATTTGTGGGGTTTTTCCTATTTTTTCAATTTAAGCTTAATTTTTAATTTTTACAAAGTTGTGGTTTCTGCCATACAACAATGCAAATCAGCCATAATTATACATACATTTCCTTCCTCCCTAGTCATCCTCTCTCCATTTCCTCCCCTCCCCCAATCCTATCCCTCCAGGTCATCACACCACACCGAACTGGGCTACCTGTGCTAAACAGCAACTTTTCAGCAGCTGTCCATCTTAACACCTGATAGTGCATATCTATTGATGCTACTTTCTCCATTCATCCAACTATCTCACTCCCCCTCTGTGTCCACAAGTCCAGTTATCTACATCTGTATTTCCATTCCTTCCCTGCAAATAGGTTCATCAACATCAGTTTTCTAGATTCCATATATATGTGTGTGTTAATATAGGTTCATCCACCTCACTAGAACTGATTTGAATTTGCTCTTTTTATGGCTTAATAATATTCCACTGTATGTATATATGTGTGTGTGTATGTGTATACATCATCTTTATTCATTCATCTGTTGATGGACATCTAGGTTGCTTCCACGTCCTGGCTATTGTATTCATTGCTTCTTCTGGACACTGAGGTACATATGTCTTTTTCAATTCTGATTTTCTCAAGGTATATGCACAGTAGTGGGTTTTTGCTGGGGCATACGGTAAAGCTGGGCTTCCCAATTGACTCAGTAGTAAAGAATCTGCTTGCTAATGCAGGAAATGCAACAGATGCAGTTTTGATCCCTGTGTCAGAAAGATCCCCTGGTGTAAGAAATGGCAACTCACTCCAGTATCCTTTCATGGTAAATCCCAGGGACTAAGAAGCCTGGTGGGCTGCAGTTCATGGTCACAAGGAGTCAGACACAATGGAACACAACATGGAAAGCTAGTTTCATGGTGCTGAATTCTCTTAACTTTTGCTTGTCTAGAAAGCTTTTGATTTCTCCATCAAATCTGAATGACAGTCTTTCTGGATAGAGTATTCTTGGTTGTAAGTTCTTCTCTTTCATCGCTTTAAATATATCATGCCATTCACTTCTGGCTTATAGCGTTCCTGTTGAGAAATCAGCAGATAATCGTATGGGAGATCCCTTATATGTTATTTGTCATTTTTTTCTTGTTGTTTACAATATTCTATCTATGTCTTCAATTTTTGTCAGTTTGATTACTGTATATCTTGGTGTGTTCCTCCTTGGATTTATCCTGTCTGGGACTCTCCGTGCTTCCTGGATTTGATTAACTGTTTCCTTTTACATATTAGGGAAGTTTTCAGCTATTATGTATTCAAGTATTTTCTTGGGTCCTTTCTCTCTCTCTGCTTCTTCTGGGATCCCAATAAGGCAAATGTTGTCCCAGAGGACAACATTTTAATGTTTAATGTTGTCCCAGAGGTCTCTTAGGCTGTCTTCATTTTTCTTCATTATTTTTTCTATATTCTGTTTTGCAGCAGTAATTTCTACCATTCTATCTTCCAGGTCACTTATCTGTTCTTCTGCCTCAGTTATTCTGCTTTCGATTCCTTCTAGTGTATTTTTCATCTTTGTTTGTTTGTTCTTTAGTTCTTCTTGGTCTTTGGTAAACATTTCTTGTGTCTTCTCCATTCTGTATCCAAGAAGTTGGATCATCTTCACTACCATTATTCTGAATTATTTTCCTGGGAGGTTGCCTGTCTTCATTTTACTTAGTTGTTTTTCTGGGGTTTTATCCTGGCCCATCATTTGGGACATAATCCTCTACATTTTCATTTTGAGTAACTTTTTTGATATGGTTTTCCTTCTGGCATTACCCAGGATTATAGTTCTTCCTGCTGCTTGTTTGCTCTCTGGTGGATGAGGCTAAGAGGCTTATGTAAGCTTTCTGATGGGTGAGACTGGCAGTGGGAAAAACAGGATTTTGCTCTGATGGGTAGAGCCATGCTCAGTATAAGTTTAATCTGATTGTCTGTTGATGAGTACAGCTACAATCCCTCCCTGTTAGATTTTTGGCCAGAGGTGACCCAGCCCTTGAGTCTACAGGCTCTATCGTAGGGTTTTAATGGCAGTCTACAAAAGGGCTCAAGCCCAGGGGCACCTCCTAGGACTGCTGCTGCCAGTGCCCTCATCCCTGAGGTGATCCACTGTTGACCCACACCTCTACAGGAGCCCCTCCAACACTAGCAGGTAGGTCTGCTTCAGTCTCCTGTAGGGTCACTGCTCCTTTCCTCTGGATTCTGGTGCATAAAAGATTTTTGTTTGTGCCCTCCAAGAGTAAAGTCTTTGGTTTCCCCAGTCACGTGGGGAAGTCCTATAACCAAATCTTGCTGGCCTTCAAAGTCAGATTCCTTGGGGATACCTGGTCCCTTTGTTGGACCCCCAGGCTAAGAAGCCTGATGTGGGGCTCAAAATCTTCACAACAGTGGGGAGCTCCTTTGGTATTACTATTCTCCAGTTTGTGGGTCGCCCACCCAGCAGATATGGGATTTGATTTTATCAGGATTATGTCCTTCCTACATCTCCTGTGGCTTCTCCTTTGTCTCTGGATGTGGTGTATCTTTTTTGGTGGGTTCTAGCATCCTCCTGTCAGTAGTTGCTCAACAGCTAGTTGTGATTTTCTAGTTCAATTTTATTAACAATAGCAAACCCAATTTCTAAAATAAATTAGTTGAATATATTCCATCACTGTTGCTGAAGACAGGATTAACCCCCATGTTGTAGATTATTGATAATATTTATATAAATATAATATGAAATATTTTGTTATAATTTAAACCATAGGATAAAATTAAATTTATAGTACTATGCAGGGTATAAAAAGCAGCAAGTCTACCTAATTACATTTATATGTTTAAAACCTGACATTTGTTATTACATCCTGTATTTAGAGGATTTAAAATTATTCTCCTCCTTAAAAATGGTTATATGGTACCTATATTTAGTTTCCTGTGGTTCCAGTAATAAATTGGCACAAACCAAGTGATTTATAAGAACAGAAATGTATTCTCCTGCAGTTCTTGAGGCCAGACAAGTGAATTCAGAATGTTGTTGTCAATAGGGATGTACTCTCTAGGAAGGCTTTAGGGGAGAATCCTCCTTGGACTCTTCCAGCTTCTAGTGGCTCCTGGCGCTCCTTGGCTTATGGCTGTATAACTCCAACCTCTGCTTCTGTCTTCATGTATCCTCTAACTCTGTTCTTTCTTTTCCTCTCCCATTTCTTATATGGATAAATGTTATTGGGTTTAGGGCCCATCAGATAATGCAGAATATTCTCATCTCAAGATCCTTAATTTAACTACACCTGCAGGGACCTTTTTGCCAGTAGGGTCATATTCATAGGTTGTGGAAGTTAGAATATAGACATATATTTGGAAAGGAGGGGGGAGGCCATAATTCAGCCCACTACACTGCCTACATATTCATATACTTTGCTCCTGAGTAAAACCTCATCAAAGTTATGTTTATCTAAAATCTAGATTGCTACTGCTGCTGCTGTTAAGTCGCTTCAGTTGTGTCCAACTCTGTGTGACCCCATAGATGGCAGCCCACCAGGCTCCCCTCTCCCTGGGATTCTCCAGGCAAGAACACAGCAGTGGGTTGCCATTTCCTTCTCCAATGCATGAAAGTGAAAACTGAAAGTGAAGTCGCTCAGTCATGTCCGACTGCTGGCATCCCCATGGACTCCAGCCTACCAGGCTCCTCTGTCCATGGGATCTTCCAGGCAAGAGTACTGGAGTGGGGTGCTACAGCCTTCTCTGAAAACTTAGATTAGGCATATGAATTTCACATGTTTTTTATATATCAAAAATATAAATGTTTTTACCTTAAGTTATCAATATTCAAATAAAAATAAACATGTTTCTTATCATCCTCCTCAAAAAATAAATACAGCATTGAATAAATCAGTCAAGTACTTAGACATGCCTGGAGAAAACAGGAATATAAAGAGGAAGCATCAGTCAAAATGTGCATGAGAGCACACTTGTGTTATCTGTACTATGAAAATTACATTTTCTGGGACAGAGTGGGAAAGATAGAAGGAGGTCTTACAGGATCAGTTCAGTCAGTTCAATGGCTCAGTCATGTCTGACTCTTTGTAACCCCATGGACCGCAGCACACCAGGCTTCTATGTCCATCACCAAATCCCAAAGTTTGCTTATACTCATGTCCATCAGGTAGGTGACGCCATCCAACTGTCTCATTCTCTGTCTTCCCCTTCTCCTCCTGCCTTCAATCTTTCCCAGTATCAGGGTCTTTTCAAATGAATCAGGTCTTTGCATTAGGTGGCCAAAGCACTGGAGTTTCAACACCAGTCCTTCCAAATGAATATTCAGGACTGATTTCCTTTAGGATTGACTGGTTGGATCTTCTTGCAGTCCAAGGGACTCTCAAGAGTCTTCTCCAACACCATAGTCCAAAAGCATCAATTCTTCAGCACTCAGCTTTCTTTATAGTCCAACTCTCACATCCAGACATGACTACTGGAAAAACCATACTTTTAACTAGACAGAACTTTGCCAGCAAAGTAATGTCTCTGCTTTAAAATACGCTCTCTAGGATGGTCATAGTTTTTCTTCCAAAGAGCAAACATCATTTAATTTCATGGCAGCAGTCACCATCTACAGTGATTTTGGAGCCCAAGAAAATAAAGTCTGTCACTGTTTCCATTGTTTCCCCATCTGTTTGACATGAACTGATGCAACTGGATGCCATGATCTTAGTTTTCTGAATGTTGAGTTTTAAGCCAACTTTTTCACCCTCCGCTTTCACTTTCATCAAGAGGTTCTTTAGTTCTTCGCTTTCTGCCATAAGAGTGGTGTCATCTGCATATCTGAGGTTACTGATATTTCTGCCAGCAATCTTGATTCCAGATGTGCTTCATCCAGACTGAATTTCACATTATTTACTCTGTATAGAAGTTAAATAAGCAAGGTGACAGTATACAGCCTTGAAGTAATCCTTTCCCAATTTGGAACCAGTCTGCTGATCCATGTCCAATTCTAACTGTTGCTTCTTGACCTGAATACAGATATTCTCAGGAGGCAGGTCAGGTGGTCTGGTATTTCCATCTCTTTCAGAATTTTCCACAGTTTATTGTGATCCATACAGTCAAAGGCTTTGTTATAATCAAGAAAGCAGATGTTGATGTTTTTCTGAAATTCTCTTGATTTTTCTATGATCCAACAGATGTTGGCAATTTGATCTGTTTCCTCTGCCTTTTCTAAATCCAGCTTGAACATCTGGAAGTTCACAGTTCACATACTGTTGAAGCCTGGCTTGGAGAATTTTGAGCATTACTTTGCTACCATGTGAGATGGGTGCAATTGTGCAGTAGTTTGAACATTCTTTGGCATTGCCCTTCTTTATGATTGGAATGAAAACTGACCTTTCCCAGTCTTATGACCACTGTTGAGTTTTCCAGATTTGCTGGCATATTGAGTGCAACACTTTCACAGCATCATCTTATAGGATTTGAAATAGCTCAACTGGAATTCCATCACTTCCACTAGCTTTGTTCATAGTGATGATTTCTAAGGCCCACTTGACTTCGCATTTTAGGATGTCTGGCTCTAGGTGAGTGATCACACCATCATGGTGATCTGGGCCATTAAGATCTCTTTTGTATAGTTCTTCTGTGTATTCTTGCCACCTCTTCTTAATATTTTCTGCTTCTGTTAGGTCCATACCATTTCTGTCCTGTGCCCATCTTTGCATGAAACATTCCTTTGGTATCTCTAATTTTCTTGAATAAATCTAGTCTTTATCTAGTATAATACTAGATAAAGCAAAAATTACGTCATGTTATGTGAACTCAGAAGAATTTCCATTAAGAAAGTTTCAGATGGTTGGCAGACGGGGTTATAAAATAACCCTGAGAAGTTCCAGAAAATTTGTTGATCTAACACGTGGTAATAGATGCCAGCAAAATTCCTGTATTTTTGTCCACAATTTTTTTCTCCCCCCCTTCCCTGTAAGATTTTCTAACCCTTCCCATTGCCTTGTGACTTTTCCTTGCCTCCTATTGGAAGATAATACATTTTGGAAGCCCAAAACCCATGGTTATCCAAGAGACTTGACTTGCCCATGTGATGTCTTGATCAGTGAATTCTGATCAGGTAGATAAACAACATGTCCGGTGGAAACTTAAGATGCAGCATAAGCTTTAACATGTAGCCATAAAAATGCATGGCCTTCATATGGACCACTCCAGGGGTCCCACATCAGAGGTACAGCCTTTAGCTAACTCAAAATCCAGCTTCAGCTAAGAAATTAAAATTTGTTAATATAAGTCACTGAGATTTGAGGGCCATATACTACCAGAGCAAAATTAACTAATACTGATATAAGTAAAATGGCAATAGAAAATATACACCTTGTATTTCCCAAACTCATACTGTTAAACACAGCCCTATACTACTGTTTAAAAAGTTCTTGTTTAAGATCAAGATTGGTTCTAAATACTGGAGCAGGGAGAGACTAAGAAAGGAAAGCATGAGATCCCATTTATTGATAGTAGGGAAAAATGGCAGCTGTTAACTAAAGTGCTTAGAAGGGTGTTGCCTATTATTTTTAATAATGCATTGCAATCATTACTGGATTTAGTTCATATGAAACAATAAAATTATATATTTATCAGCTAACAAAGCATGGGATACCCACGACCAAAGATCAATTTATTTTTTCCAAAAAAAATTTTGTAGTTGCCACTGTATCCTTAAAAGACATACAAACTATCTCCTTGTTCTATATTTTACCTGACATAGCAGCTCCTGTTGGCTGTTTGTTGTTGTTCTTCAGTTGATAAGTCATGTCCAACTCTTTGAGACCAAATGGACTGCAGCATGCCAGCATCCTCTGTCCTCCACTATCTTCTAGAGTTTGCTTAAATTCATGTCTATTGAGTCAGTGATGCTATCTAACCACCTCTTCCACTGCCACACCCTTCTTTTGCCTTCAATCTTTCCCAGCATCAGGGTCTTTTCCAGTGAATCAGCTTTTCTCATCAGATGGCCAAAGTATTGGAGATTCAGCTTCAGCATCATTCCTTCCAATGACTATTCAAGGTTGATTTCCTTTAGGATTGACCTGTTTGATCTCATTGGAGTCCAAGGGATTCTCAAGAGTCTTCTTTAGCACCACAATTTGAAAGTGTCAACTTTTTGGCTTTCAATCTTCTTTATGGTCCAACTCTTGCATTTATACATGACTACTGGGAAAACCATATCTTTGACTGTTTGGAACTTTATCAGCAAAGTAATGTCTCTGATTTTTAATTCACTGTCTAGGTTTGCCATAGCCTTCCTTCTGAGGAGCAAGCATCTTTTAGTTTCATGACTGCAGTTACTGTTCTCAGAGATTATGGAGTACATGAAAATAAAATTTGTCACTGTTTCCACTTTTTTCCCCTCTATTTGCCATGAAATGATGGGACTGGGTGCCATAATCTTAAGTTTTTTGAATGTTGAGTTTCAAGCCAGTGCTTTCACTCTCCTCTTTCACCCTCATCGATAGGCTCCTTGGTTCATTTTCACTTTCTGCAATTAGAGTAGTATCATCTGATTATCTAAGGGTGTTGATATTTCTGTCTGAAATCTTAATTCCAGCTTGATTCATCTAGCCTGGCATTTCACATGATGTACTCTGTATGGAAGTTAAATAAGCAGAGTGATAATATACAACCTTATCTTATTCCTTTCACATTTAAACCAATCTGTTGTTCCATATCCTGTTCTAACTGTTGCTTCTTGACCCACATACAGGTTTCTCAGGAGACAGGTAAGGTAATCTGGTACTCCTGTCTCTTTAAGAATTTTCCATAGTTTGTTGTGATCCGCAAAACTCAAAGACTTCAGTAGTCAATGAATCAGTAGATGTTTTCCTGAAATTCCCTTGCTGCTCCCTGATACAACCAGTATTGGCAATTTGACCTCTTTTTCTTCTGCCTTTCCTAAGCTCAGTTTGTAAATCAGGAATTTCTCAGTTCACATACTGCTGAAGGCTAGCTTGAAGGATTTTGAGCATAATCTTCCTGGCATATGAAATGAGCATAACTGTTCAGTAGTTTAAACATTCTTTCCCATTGCCCTTCTTTGGGATTGGGATGAAAACTGACCTTTTCCAGTCCTGTGACCGCTGCTGAGTTTCCAGACTTGCTGGCATATTGAATGCAGCACTTTAAAAATATCATCTTTTAGGATTTTAAATTGCTCAGCAGGAATTCTGTTACCTCCACTAGCTTTGTTCTTTGTAATACTTCCAAAGGCCCACTTGACTTCACATTCCAGGATGTCTGGCTCTAGGTAAGTGACAACACTGCTGTGATTATCTGGGTCATTAAGACCATTTTTGTATAACTGTATATTCTTGCCACCTCTTCATAACATCTTCTACTTCCATTAGGTCCATATTGCTTCTGTCCTTTATTGTGCCCATCCTTGTATGAACTGTTCCCTTGATAGCTCCAGTTTTCTTGAAGAGATCTCTAATCTTTCCCATTGTATTTTCATGTATTTCTTTGCATCATTCATTTAAGAAGGCCTTTTTGTTTCTGCATGCTAGTCTCTGTAACTCTGCATTCAGGTGGTCATATCTTTCCCTTTCTCACTTGAGTTCCACTTTCCTTCTTTCCTCAGCTATTTGTAAAGCTTCCTCAGACAACCATTTTTCCTTCTTCCCTTTATTTTTCTTTGGGATGGTTTTGGTCACTGCTTCCTGTACAATATTGCAAACCTTCATCCATAGTTCTTCTGGCACTCTGTCTACCAGATCTAATCCCTTCAGTCTATTTGTCACCTCCACTCTGTAATCATAAGGGATTTGATTTAGGTCATTTAGGGCCTCCCAGGTGGCTCTAGTCGTAAAGAACCTGCCTACCAATGCAGGACACATAAGAGACGCAATTTATATCACTGGGTTAGAAAGATCCCCTGGAGAAGGAAATGACACTCCATTCTAGTTATTTTGACTGGAGAATCCATAGACAGAAGAGCCTAAGTCCATAGGGTCTCAAAGAGTTAGTATGATGGAAGTGCCTCAGCATACGTACTTGAATATGGCCTAGCAATTTTCCCTATTTTCTACAATTTGAGCCTGAATTTTGCAATAAGGAGCTGATGATCTGAGTTACACTCAGGTCCTGGTCTTGCTTTTGCTAAGTGTCTAGAACTTCTCCACCTTTGGCTGCAGAGAACATAAACAGTCTGATTTCATTTTTGACCATTTGGTGATGTCCATATGTAGAGTTGAGCTATTTCAAATCCTGAAAGATGACTCTGTGAAAGTGCTGCACATTTGCCAGCAAATTTGGAAAACTCAACAGTGGCCATGGGACTGGAAAAGGTCAGTTTTCATTCCAATCCCAAAGAAAGGCAATGCCAAAGATTGCTCAAACTACTGCACAATTGCACTCATCTCACACACTAGTAATGTGTAAAATTCTCCAAGCCAGGCTTCAGCAATATGTGAACTGTGAAATTCCAGATGTTCAAGCTGGTTTTAGAAAAGGCAGAGAAATCAGAGATCAAATTGCCAACATCCACTGGATCATCAAAAAAGCAAGAGAGTTCCAGAAAACCATCTACTTCAGCTTTATTGACTATGCCAAAGCCTTTGATTGTGTGGATCACAATAAACTGTGGAAAATTCTGAAAGAGATGGGAATACCAGACCACCTGACCTGCCTCTTGAGAAATCTGTATGCAGTCAGGAAGCAACAGTTAGAACGGACATGGAACAACAGACTGGTTCCAAATAGGAAAAGGAGTGTGTCAAGGCTGTATATTGTCACCCTGCTTATTTAACTTATATGCAGAGTACATCATGAGAAATACTGGGCTGGAAGAAGCACAAGCTGGAATCAAGATTGCAGGGAGAAATATCAATAACCTCAGATATGCAAATGGCACCACCCTTATGGCAGAAAGTGAAGAGGAACTAAAAAGCCTCTTGATGAAAGTGAAAGTGGAAAGTGAAAAAGCTGGCTTAAAACTCATCATTCAGAAAACGAAGATCACGACATCTGATCCCATCACTTTATGGCAAATAGATGGAGAAACAGTGGCTGACTTTATTTTTCTGGGCTCCAAAATCACTGCAGATGGTGATTGCAGCCATGAAATTAAAACACTTACTCCTTGGAAAGAAAGTTATGACCAACTTAGATAGCATATTCAAAAGCAGAGACATTACTTTGAGAACAAAGTTCTGTCTAGTCAAGGCTATGGTTTTTCCAGTAGTCATGTATGGATGTGAGAGTTGGACTGTGAAGAAAGCTGAGCACCGAAGAATTGATGCTTTGGAACTGTGGTGTTGGAGAAGATTCTTGAGAGTCCCTTGGACTGGTAGGAGATCCAACCAGTCCATCCTAAAGGAGATCAGTCCTGGGTATTCATTGGAAGGACTGATGCTGAAGCTGAAACTTCAATACTTTGCCCACCTGATGTGAAGAGCTGACTCGTTGGAAAAGACTCTGATGCTGGGAGTGATTGAGGGCAGGAGGAGAAGGGGACGACAGAGGCTGAGATGGTTGGATGGCATGACTTTATGGACATGGGTTTGGGTGGACTCCAGGAGTTGGTGATGGACAAGGAGGCCTGGCGTGCTGCGGTTCTTGGAGTTGCAGAGTCAGATATGACTGAACAACTGAACTGAACTGATGTGTAGAGTTGTCTCTTGGGTTGTTGGAAAAGAGCACTTGCTATACCCAGCATGTTCTCTTAGCAAAACTCTGTTAACCTTTGCCCTGCTTCACTTTGTACTCCAAAGACAAACTTGCCTCTTACTCCAAGTATCTCTTGACTTCCTACATTTGCATTCCAATCCCCTGTGATGAAAATAATATCTTTTTTTTTTTTTTTTGGTATAGTTCCAAAAGGTCTTATAAGTCTTCATAGAACCAGTCAACTTCAGGTTCTTCATGATCAGTGATTGGGGCATCAGTTCAGTTCAGTTCAGTTCAGTCGCTCAGTCATGTCCGACTCTTTGCGACCTCATGAATCGCAGCACGCCATGCCTCCCTGTCCATCACCAACTCCCGGAGTTCACTCAGACTCACGTTCATCAAGTCCATGATGCCATCCAGCCATCTCATCCTCTGTCGTCCCCTTCTCCTGCCCCCAATCCCTCCCAGCATCAGAGTCTTTTCCAATGAGTCAACTCTTTGCATGTGGTGGCCAAAGTACTGGAGCTTCAGCTGTAGCATCATTTCTTCCAAAGAAATCCCAGGGCTGATCTCCTTCAGAATGGACTGGTTGGATCTCCTTGTAGTCCAAGGGACTCTCAAGAGTCTTCTCCAACATCACAGTTCAAAAGCATCAATTCTTCAGTGCTTAGCCTTCTTCACAGTCCAACTCTCACATCCATATATGATCACAGGAAAAGCCATAGACAGCCTTGACTAGACAGACCTTAGTTGGCAAAATAATGTCTCTGCTCTTGAATATACTATCTAGATTGGTCATAACTTTTCTTCCAAGGATTTGGATTACTGAGATGTTGAATGGTGTGCTTGGAAATGAACCAAGATCATTCTGTCAATTTTGAGATTGCATCCAAGTATTCTTGACTGGAAAATCCCATGGACAGAGGAGCCTGGCAGGTACAGTCCATAGCACCACAAAGCATTGGACATGACTTAGTGACTGAGCATGTATATACTGGATTTTGGACTCTTTTGTGGACTATGAAGGCATCTCCATTTCTACTAATGGCTTCTTGCTCAAAGTAGTAAATATAATGGCCATTTGAATTATATTTCCCCATTCTTGTCCATTTTAGTTCATTGATTCCTATCATGCCATCTTCTCCTTGATCACATCCAGTTTACCTTGATTCATGGACCTAACATTCCAGGTTCCTGTTAGCTAAGAAAGACAACTTTTCTTAAGTAATCCCTTAGCACCAGTCCCTAATTCTTACAACTTGACTCAGTAAGAATTCCCTTCTGTAATTATTTTTAACATTTTAGAATTTATATTATAAACAATACTGCACACAGTTTTATAAATTTTCATTTATGTAACAGTCCTAAAACATCTTCCAAAAGAAAACATTTATCCATATTCTTTACTTAAAGAAACACATGCAGAGAATTAGGCTACTTCCTTTACATGTACATTTAATGGCAGAATTTGTACTTGAACCTCTGTCTTCAAACTCCTTAGTCTATATCATTTCACCAAAAGAGGATATTTCAGAGCAATTCAATCTTTTTTTTTCTTCCTCACACTGACTTCTTAACTCTCCTGCATATAAAAATAATTTCATAAATACTGATTTCTGTCACTACAGATTAGTTTAAAACTTACTTATGTAGAATCTCAATTAGCCTAAAGTATAAATTAATAAGGAAAAACTGATTACAAAGACAGTTTGTATTTTAAAGCCAATAGACTAGAAGAGAAAAGGAGTTGGAAATAATTTTAAATACCGTTAAACTTCTACATAATTCTTTTGTGTTTTATACCTTTAAAGTCCAATTTAAAAGGAAATCTGTTCGTGTATAACGTATCTAGTTTCCAACAGCCTAATCAATATCACAGTGAAGATACATGCATGCAAATTGGAGAACATCTTCAGTGTATGTGCTTTGATTCATGCTTTTGGGAAATGTTCCACAGTACTACAGACTGGTATATTGTAGGCCTGCTTAGTTTCACTCTTAGAGGCCCATAGATTCAGAAGATTGATGACAACTCTGGACCATATGTTTTCTTGTCAGTGTTTAGAAAAGAGTTTTCTGTAGGAGTCTGAAAATAATGTTTTATTAAATTGGAAATTGAACCTATGAGAAGAGGAAACAACACTGGGTTTTCTGACATTGGTCTAATTATCTCAAGCCACCACTCTTAATCCTGTATCTACTGACTTGTCTTCTTTTGGAAACTCATTCCTTTTTATAGTGAGTGGAAAATAAATAAACATATGTCTTTAGGCTCAGTGGAATACAAACAACTATGAATAATTAAGATAAGAGTCATATAGGAGCATCTTATTGTTTAGCTCTAAATTTTGTTAATACTCCTACACCTTATATTAGTCAAAGTATTTATTTTGGCAGTAAATACAGTGATGATGAAAGCAAGATAAAACCTAGGAAGCAGAAATAACTTTAACAGAGGGAAACGCATGCTGTAATAATAATAATTCTGCATAAATCTCTGAGGTAAAGTGTTTCCATGTGTGACTTTTAGGATGGTCTGATTTGCATTATAGTATATTTATATAATAATCATCTTTCACTTAGGAAATTCAATTATATGTGCCTTGCAAAAAATTAATCAGTGAGACAGGGAAGGAGGGGGAGAGAGAGAGAGAGAGAAGAGGAATGAGAATATGCCTGTGAGTAACTGTGACATAGGAAATATGAATTCAGTTCATAAATTATATTTCTCCAGTACCTATGTATCTCTTATAATGTGAACATCTCATTATGTTGATTACTTATTGTTAAAACAAGACCTTGGGTTATTTCATCTAGTGGTTAACCGAAGGAACAGCTGTCTATCCAACAGTGAAGGCAAAATTGGTTATGTTAGCTTTAAAGAGGGCCACTATGTCTATCTTTAAATGATTTCTTCATACGGAAATTTTGAGGGGATTTTTGACCATTTTGCTTTTTCTGATCTGTTTAGAAAGAACTCAGTTCATGCATGTTCTTCCTCTCCATTGGTTTAGGCCTAATGATCTCAACTATACTTTTGCAAGCTGAACATTAGCTGTTGATTTCAGTTCAGTTCAGTTCAGTTCAGTTGCTCAGTCGTGTCCGACTCTTTGCAACCTTATGAATCGCAGCACGCCAGGCCTCCCTGTCCATCACCATCTCCCGGAGTTCACTCAGACTCACGTCCATCGAGTCAGTGATGCCATCCAGCCATCTCATCCTCTGTCATCCCCTCCTCCTCCTGTCTCCAATCCCTCCCAGCATCAGAGTCTTTTCCAATGAGTCAACTCTTGGAATTGTGAGATCTTAGTCCCAGAATTGTGAGATCTTAGTTCCAGAATTGTGAGAAATAAATGTGTGTTCACGGGTGTACATGAGTTCCCAATCCTGAACCCCCCTCCCACCTCCTACCTCATATCATCTCTCTGGATTCATGTCAATGTATGGCAAAACCAATACAGTATTGTAAAGCAAAATAAAGTAAAAAAAAAAAAGAAAAAAGAAATGTGTGTTGTTTATAAGCCACCCAGTCTATGGTATTTTTGTTATGGCAGTCCAAACAGATTAAAGCAGCATTTCAGTAAAAACCTGAACACATGTTAAAGTGCATCTTCCTATTTTAAAATACATGTAATAAAATTTTATCAATAATCTTCAGCTCTCTCTCATGAGTTTTCCAATCTGTAGTCAAACCAGGTTGCAGAGTTAGCAGGTGTGGAATGGTAAAGTATGGGGAGCTAACTTTTGGACAAAGTAAGATTAGTTTCCTACCACAAGTGAAAAAAAGAATAGATATCTTTCTAAGTATATCCAGTACAGTTCATTTCAGTCACTCAGTCATGTCCGATTCTTTGTGACCCCATGAACCACAGCACGCCAGGCCTCCCTGTCCATCACTAACTCCCAGAGTCCACCCAAACCAATGTCTATTGAGTCGGTGATGTCATCCAATCATCTCATCCTCTGTCTTCCCCTTCTCTTCTGGCCCTCAATCTTTCCCAGCATCAGGGTCTTTTCAAATGAGTCAGCTCTTTGCATCAGGTAGCCAAAGAATTGGAGTTTCTGCTTCAACATCAGTCCATCCAACGAACACCCAGGACTGATCTCCTTTAGGATGGACTGGTTGAATCTCCTTGCAGTCCAAGAGACTCTCAAGAGTCTTCTCCAACACCACAGTTCAAAACATCAATTCTTTGGCGCTCAGCTTTCTTTATAGTCCAACTCACCAAGCATATAAGAAACTTAGAGATTTGTTTGAAATGTTGGTATAAATTTGAGTCAAACATATTCATAAGGATTTAAAGTATAAAGATTATATCACATAGACTAATAGGCACAGAAAACAGAAGTTAAGGATCGAGCTCGAGAGCATTTCCAAATTTTGAACTCAAAAAGATGAGGGAAAGCCAGCAAATAGTGATTGAGAAGTAGAAGCCTGAGAAATAAAATGAAAATTAAGTGAAGATAGTAGTTTAGAAGCCAAGTGAAGAAACTGTTTCAAGACATGGAGAACAATCAACTATTCCAAATTCCCCTGAAAGTTGACTAAGATGAATATTGGGAATTAGTTGTGTTTACTGTATATTTCTATATGTTCAATATGTAAACATATAATGCTACATACATTACACATTCTTTAATGATATCAAGCCATTGTCACTTGTTAGGCGATGTTCTAAATAGTATATATATAGTATATAGAACATATATATATATATATATGTTCAATTCAGTTAAGTCACTCAGTCATGTCCAAATCTTTGCAACCCCATGAATCACAGTGCGCCAGGCCTCCCTGTCCATCACCAACTCCTGGAGTTCACTCAAACTCACGTCCATTAAGTCAGTGATGCCATCCAGCCATCTCATCCTCTGTTGTCCCCTTTTCCTCCTGCCCCCAACCCCTCCCAGCATCAGAGTCTTTTCCAATGAGTCAACTCTTCGCATGAGGTGGCCAAAGTACTGGAGTTTCTGCTTTAACATCATTCCTTCCAAAGAACACTCAGGCCTGATATCCTTCAGAATGAACTGGTTAGATCTCCTTGCAGTCCAAGGGACTCTCAGGAGTCTTCTCCAACAGCACAGTTCAAAAGCATCAATTCTTCAGTGCTCAGCTTTCTTTACAGTCCAACTCTCACATCCATACATGACCACAGGAAAAACCATAGCCTTGACTAGACAGAACTTTGTTGGCAAAGTAATGTCTCTGCTTTTGAATATGCTATCTAGGTTGGTCATAACTTTGCTTCTAAGGAGTAAGCATCTTTTAATGTCATGGCTGCAGTCACCATCTGCAGTGATTTTGGAGCCCAAAAAATAAAGTCTGACACTGTTTCCACTGTTTCCCCATCTATTTGCCCTGAAGTGATGGGACCGGATGCCATGATCTTCATTTTCTGAATGTTGAGTTTTAAGCCAGCTTTTCCACTCTCCTCTTTCACTTTCATCAAGAGGCTTTTTAGTTCCTCTTCACTTTCTGCCATGAGGGTGGTGTCATCTGCATATCTGAGGTTATTGATATTTCTCCTGGCAATCTTGATTCCAGCTTGTGCTTCTTCCAGCCCAGTGTTTCTCAGGATATATTCTGCATATAAGTTAAATAAGCAGGGTGACAGTATACAGCCTTGACGTACTCCTTTTCCTACTTGGAACCAGTCTATCGTTTCATGTCCAGTTCTAACTGTTGCTTCCTGACCCACATATAGATTTCTCAAGAGGCAGCTCAGGTGGTCTGGTAGTCCCATCTCTTTCAGAATTTTCCACAGTTGATCGTGATCCACACAGTCAAAGCCTTTGTCATAGTCAATAAAGCAGAAATAGATGTTTTTCTGGAACTCTCTTGCTTTTTTGATGAACCAGCAGATGTTGGCAATTTGATCTCTGGTTCCTCTGCCTTTTCTAAAACCAGCTTGAACATCTGGAAGTTCATGGTTCACGTATTGCTAAAGCCTGGCTTGGAGAATTTTGAGCATTACTTTACTAGCATGTGAGATGAGTACAATTGTATATGTACATATATTTATATAAATATTTTGAATTTATAGCAATCATATGAAGTAAATATCATTTTTATTCTCATACTGTAGATGAATATACTTACATGCACACACACACACACAACACACACACATAATAAGTGGGTTGTAAGCTGCCTAGGGTCACACATATTTTAAGTGGTACAGCTAAGATTCAAACCCAGGCAGCCTGTATAAACTCTCAGCCTGTATAAACTTTCACAAGGACAGTTCTATTCCAGTTTTGTTGTCTTTTTAGAACTTCATATATGGATGTTTCTGACCCAGACAATCAAAGAAACAAGCATGAATTTGATGCTTAAAGGATTTAAGCTAGTGTATATGATGTGATTACACTACCTTTTAATTGTGTGGCAAATGCAAAATGGAGAAAGATATAATGAGATAACACCTGCAGTCAGGACTTACAATTAGAAAGTTCCCCAAGCAATCCAGGCAAGGAACGTGATAAAAGTAGTAATTGGTGATGGAAAAAGTACACAGATTTTACGGCTACTTGAGGATAGAAGTCACATATTTCATGATTGACGCTTAAAGAAAGAGTCACTAATAATCTCCAGATATTCCATTGGAATAACTAAGTGGATGATGATGCCATTTATTGGCAGAGAGAACGGTAAAGGAATAAGTTTAATGGAGGAAGCATAAGGAAAAGTAAATTTTAAATTGATCAGTTTGAGATACTTGTAGAACTTTAAAATGGAGATTTCAAGAGACAGTGTTACAGAGTAGCTAAAGATGAGATGCTTGGTTGAATGGAAGGTACCCCTTCATTTTTTTTTATTTCATAATTTTTATTAATGTATCATTGATGTGTGATGTTGTGTTAGTTTCTTCTGTACAGCAAAGTGGATCAACTATGCAAATACATACCTCTACCCTTTTTTTGGTTCTATCCCCATATACGTCATTACAGAGTATTTCATACCGTTCCCTGTGCTATATAGTAGATTCTTGGTAATCTATATAGTGGTGTATATATGTCAGTCCCGATCTTTCCAGTGTTTCCCTGCTGCCCTCCCTGCTTGGTAACCATAAGTTTGTTTTCTATGTCTATGACTCTATTTCTGTTTTGTAAATAAACTCATTTGTATCATGTTTTTCTTTTTAGATTCCACATATGTGCTGTGCTTAATTGCTCCGTCATGTCTGACTCTTTGCAACCCCATGGACTATAGCCCACCAGGCTCCTCTGTCCATTGGGATTCTCAAGGCAAGAATACTGGAGTGGGTTACCTTGTCTTCCTCCAAGGGATGCTCCCAACCCCAGCGATCAAACCCAGGTCTCTGGCAATTGCAGGCAGTTTCTTTACTATCTGAGCCACCAGAGAAGCCCAATATATTTGTCTTTCTCTGTCTGATTTCACTCACTATGGCAATCCCTAGGTCTATGCCTGTCACTGCAAATAGCATTATTTCATTTTGTTTTATGATTGATATATATTCCATTGTGTGTGTGTATATATATATATATATATATATATATATATATATATATCACATCTTCTTTACCCATTCCTCCATTGATGGATATTTAGGTTTATTCTATGTCCTATCTATTGTAAATAGTGCTGCAGTGAACACTAGGGTGAGTATATCTTTTTTTTAATTCTTTTTTATAGTTTTTTTTTTTAATTTTAAAATCTTTAATTCTTACATGTGTTCCCAAACATGAACCCCCCCTCCCACCTCCCTTCCCATAACATCTCTCTGGGTCATCCCCATGCACCAGCCCCAAGCATGCTGCATCCTGCGTCAGACATAGACTGGCGATTCAATTCTTACATGATAGTATACATGATAGAATGCCATTCTCCCAAATCATCCCACCCTCTCCCTCTCCCTCTGAGTCCAAAAGTCCGTTATACACAGCTGTGTCTTTTTTCCTGTCTGGCATACAGGGTCGTCATTGCCATCTTCCTAAATTCCATATATGTGTGTTAGTATACTGTATTGGTGTTTTTCTTTCTGGCTTACTTCACTCTGTATAATCGGCTCCAGTTTCATCCATCTCATCAGAACTGATTCAAGTGAATTCTTTTTAATGGCTGAGTAATACTCCATTGTGTATATGTACCACTGCTTTCTTATCCATTCATCTGCTGATGGACATCTAGGTTGTTTCCATGTCCTGGCTATTATAAACAGTGCTGCGATGAACATTGGGGTACATGTGTCTCTTTCAATTCTGGTTTCCTGGGTGTGTATGCCCAGAAGTGGGATTGCTGGGTCATAAGGTAGTTCTATTTGCAATTTTTAAGGAATCTCCACACTGTTCTCCATAGTGGCTGTACTAGTTTGCATTCCCACCAACAGTGTAGGAGGGTTCCCTTTTCTCCACACCCTCTCTAGCATTTATTGCTTGCAGATTTTTGGATCGCAGCCATTCTGACTGGTGTGAAGTGGTACCTCATTGTGGTTTTCATTTGCATTTCTCTGATAATGAGTGATGTTGAGCATCTTTTCATGTGTGTGTTAGCTATCCGTATGTCTTCTTTGGAGAAATGTCTATTTAGTTCTTTGGCCCATTTTTGGATTGGGTCGTTTGTTTTTCTGGAATTGAGCTGCATAAGTTGCTTGTATATTTTTGAGATTAGTTGTTTGTCAGTTGCTTCATTTGCTATTATTTTCTCCCATTCAGAAGGCTGTCTTTTCACCTTGCTATATTTTCCTTTGTTGTGCAGAAGCTTTTAATTTTAATTAGATCCCATTTGTTTATTTTTGCTTTTATTTCCAGAATTCTGGGAGGTGGATCATAGAGGATCCTGCTGTGATTTATGTCTGAGAGTGTTTTGCCTATGTTCTCCTCTAGGAGTTTTATAGTTTCTGGTCTTACATTTAGATCTTTAATCCATTTTGAGTTTATTTTTGTGTGTGGTGTTAGAAAGTGATCTAGTTTCATTCTTTTACAAGTGGTTGACCAGTTTTCCCAGCACCACTTGTTAAAGAGATTGTCTTTACTCCATTGTATATTCTTGCCTCCTTTGTCAAAGATAAGGTGTTTATATGTGTGTGGATTTATCTCTGGGCTTTCTTTTTGATTAATGGTTACTTTGGATATATTCCCAGGAGTTGGATTTCTAGGTAATATGGTAGTTCTATTTTTAGTTTTGTAGGAACCTCCATGTTCTCCATAGTGGCTCTACCAATTTACATTCCCACCAAGAGTTTAAATGGGATCTTCTTTTACACACCCTCTCCAGCATTCATTGTAGATTTCTGACCAGTGTGAGGTGATACCTCATTATACTTTTGACTTGCATTTCTTTAATAATTAGTGATATTGAGCATCTTTTCATGTGCCTCTTGGCCATCTGTATGTCTTTTTGGAGAGATTAGATCTGCATATTTTTGATTGGGTTGTTGTGTTTGTTGTTGTTGTTGTTGTTGTTGTTGTTGTTGTTGTTGTTTGAGCCTAATGAGCTATTTGTATATTTTGGAGATTAATCCCTTATTAGTTGCTTCATCTGCAAATAATTCTCACATTCTATGGGTTGTCTTTTCATTTTGTTCATGGTTCCCTTTCCTTAAAGCTGTGCAAAAGCTTTTAAGTTTAATTAGATCCCATTTGTTTATTTTTATTTTCCTTACTTTAGTAGGTGGGTCATAAAAGACCTTGCTGTGATTTATGTCAAAAACTGTTCTATGTTTTTCTCTAAGAGTTTTAAAGTATCTAGTCTTACATTTATGTTATTCTGAGTTTATTTTTGCATGTGGTGTTAGGGAGTGTTCTAGTCATTAACATGTAACTGTCCAGTTTTACCAGCAACACTTATTGAATAGACTATCTCTTCTCCATTGTATATTCTTTCCTGCTTTGTCATAGATTAGGTGACAATGGGTATGTAGGTTTATTTCTGGGCTTTCTATCCTTTTCCATTGATCTATATTTCTGTTTTTGTCTCTGTACCCTAGTACTTTTATGATTGTAGCTTTGTAGTATTGTCTGATGCTCACAAGGTTTTGTTTGTATCCTCCAAGAGTCTGTTTCCCTAGTCCTGTGGACATTCTGTAATCAAATCCGACTGGCCTCCAAAGTCAAATTACCTGGTCGTTCTCAGTCTCTTTGCCAGGTGCCCAGGTTGGGAAATCTGTTGTGGGTCCTAGAACTTACTTAACAGTACAAAAATTTCTTTGGTATAATTGTTCTGCAGTTTGTGCTCACCAGGAGCCAGGAGAAAGGAGCAGTGTCTCCATAACAGACCGAGCCAGACTTGCCTGTTTGTGTCCAAGAATCTCCAGTGGAGGTGTGGGTCAACAGTTTGGTCTCAGGCCAAATAACAGCAAGGGAACACGTCCCCACCCATCAACAGAAAATTGGATTGAAGATTTACTGAGCATGGCCCTGCCCATTAGAACAAGACCCAGTTTCCCCCACAGCCAGTCTTTGCCATCAGGGAGCTTCTATAAGCCTCTTATCCTTATTCATCAGAGGGCAGACAGAATGAAAATGACAATCACAGAAAACTAACCAAACTGATCACATAGATCACAGCCTTGTCTAACTCAGTGAAACAATGAGCCATGCTGTGTAGGTCCATCTAAGATGGATGGGTCATGGTGGAGAGTTCTGATAAAACATGGTCCACTGGAGAAGGGAATGGCAAACCTCTTCAGTATTCTTGCCTTGAGAATCCCATGAACAGTATGAAAAGGTGAAAAGATAGGACACTGAAAGATGAACTCCCCAGGTCGGTAAGTGCCCAATACACAACTGGAGAAGAGTAGAGAAATGATTACAGAAAGAATGAAGAGATGGAGCCAAAGCAAAAACAACACTCAGCTGTGGATATGACTGGTGATGGAAGTAAAGAACAGTATTGCATAGGAACCTGTAATGTTAGGTCCATGAATCAAGGTAAACTGGAAGTTTTCAAATAGGAGATGGCAAGAGTGAATATCAACATTTTAGGAATCAGTGACTGGGCAAATTTAATTCAGATGACCATTATAGCTATTACTGTGGGCAAGAATCTCTAGGAAGAAATGGAGTGGCCTGCATATTCAACAAAAGCGTCTGGAAGGCAGTACTTGGGTACGGTCTCAAAAATGACAGAATGATGTCTGTTTGTTTCCAAGGCAAATTATTCAAAATCACAGTAACCCAAGTCTGTGCCCAACCACTAATGCCAAAGAAGCTGAAGTTAAAAGGTTCTATGATTATCTACAAGACATTCTAGAACTAACACCAAAAAAAGATGACCTTCACGAAGTGGCCAAAGGCTAACAACAGAATTGAAAAGGATTAACAGAAACAGTGAAATGATACAGAGATAGTAATTTCAAGAAACAGCTACCACTTTAGGGCTGTACAAATGAAAGAGAAGAAGTTGTATTAAGCTTGTCAGAATCTAACATTTATGTCTCTTATGAAGGGGAGCCACCTACTGGGTACTTCAGAAGCTTAGAGGATTGTTTCCATAGGTGAGATCCCAGATGTCTGACTGCCCTGATACATTTGTGTGTGTGTGTGTGTGTGTGTGTGTGTGTGTGTGTGTGGTAGAAGTGACTGGTTTAAGGAACTTTAGTCCTCAGAATGCTCTCTTCCTACATCTTCTTCTGACTCTTACCTTACAAAGTAGACATTTTAAAGAGATTCTATAAGGAATGTCACACATTATAACCTCAAGCAGATTGTTTCAATGTAAGTTCTCTCCCAAACTGATATTGAAAGTGAAAAGTCAAGTAGGGGAAAAAAGGGGTTTACCAATTTGAAAGAATGCCCCTGCATAATAAAGAAGGAACTAGCAAGTTTCTCGCAATATAGGAACACAGAGATAAAAAGAATACATTTTTCCTATTTCTTCTTTCCAGCTTGGCTTTACTGTTTTATGTCTAAGCTTATGTGAGGAATCAACAATTTCTCAATTAGCAAACAATATTTCCCTCCAGATGTTTTCATGTATTAATTGATCTTTAGTCTCTTACATTATAGATATTCCTTTTAATCTGTATTTTTATATCAATTCAATATAAAGGGCAAGTAAGCAATTTAGAAGCAGCTGGGTAGTAGTAACCATCAATTAAATAACTATAATTTACTTCACTAATAACCTGCCTAAACTGATTTTATATCATTCTGAATACAGAACAGGAAAGCAGTGATAGAATTCTTATTTGCTAGTGAAAGGGTAACAGGCAGGAAGACCAGGGGTCTCCAAACGGAAGAAATAGGCTTCAAGTGTCAGATGTTTTTTATATCTCTCTTAAGCAGCAGGAGGAAACAGACTAGTGATAAATTTCTTTTCCCTTCTGTATACAAATTTCAAAAGAGGTTTCTCTTAAAGCACTGTGTTGCCATAATGACACCTGGTTCCACTTGAACTTAACTTTTCTCAAATTTGAGTTAACCAATGCATTTTTCTTATGGAAATGTTTGTGTTAAGCTATGTTAATGTACTATGCATTTGCCTCAGACTCTGTCTTCAAGTTGGTTCAGCCTAATGGCTCAGAACTCAGTGGACAAACCAGTTTGTTATACTCAGAAATTGTTACACTAATCTATTTAAACGAAACTATTTGTATGATAATATGCCTTTCTACAAGATTCAAATCAATCTTTTGATGGCCCTGATGACTGATTTGGTGCCAAGATTATCCCAAAATACATCTTATGGATGAGGGGCCTGATGTCTTTCTCTGAGTTTTAAGACATTCCTTTCTTTCATTAACAGACGGCTAGTAACTGTATCAGTTCAGTTCAGTCACTGAGTCCTGTATGACTCTTTGAGATCCCATGAATCACAGCACGCCAGGCCTCCCTGTCCATCACCAACACCCGGAGTTCACCCAAACCCATGTCCATCCAGTTGGTGATGCCACCCAGCAATCTTATCCTCTGTCGTCCCCTTCTCCTCCTGCCCTCAATCACTCCCAGCATCAGAGTCTTTTCCAACTAGTCAACTCTTTGCATGAGGTGGCCAAAGTACTGGAGTTCCTGCTTCAGCATCAGTCCTTCCAGTGAACACCCAGGACTGATCTGAATGGACTGGTTGGCTCTCCTTGCAGTCCAAGGGACTCTCAAGAGTCTTCTCCAACACCACATTTAAAAAGCATCAGTTCTTCAGTGCTCAGCTTTCTTCACAGTCCAACTCTCACATCCATACATGACCACAGGAAAAACCATAGCCTTGACTAGATGAACCTTTATTGGCAAAGTAATATCTCTGCTTTTTAATATGCTATCTAGGTTGGTCATAACTTTCTTTCCAAGGAATAATCATCTTTTAATTTCATGGCTGCAATCACCATCTGCAGTGATTTTGGAGCCCAAAAAAATAGTCTGACACTGTTTCCTCTGTTTCCCCATCTATTTGCCCTGAAGTGATGGGACCAGATGCCATGATCTTCGTTTTCTGAATGTTGAGTTTTAAGCCAACTTTTTCACTCTCCTCTTTCACTTTCATCAAGAGGCTTTTTAGTTCCTCTTCACTTTCTGCCATAAGGGTGGTGTCATCTGCACATCTGAGGTTACTGATATTTCTCCCAGCAATCTTGATTCCAGCTTGTGTTTCTTCCAGCCCAAAGTTTCTTATGATGTACTCTGCAAATAAGTTAAATAAGCAGGGTGACAATATACAGCCTTGACGTACTCCTTTTCCTACTTGGAACCAGTCTGTTGTTCCATGTCCAGTTCTAACTGTTGCTTCCTGACCTGCATACAAGTTTCTCAAGAGGCAGGTTAGGTGGTCTGGTATTCCCATCTCTTTCAGAATTTTCCACAGCTGATTGTGATCCACACAGTCAAAGGCTTTGTCATAGTCAATAAAGTAGAAATAGATGTTTTTCTGGAACTCTCTTGCTTTTTCAATGATCCAGCAGATGTTGACAATTTGATCTCTGGTTCCTCTGCCTTTTCTAAAACCAGCTTGAACATCTGGAAGTTCATAGTTCACGTATTGGTAAAGCCTGGCTTGGAGAATTTTGAGCATTACCTTACTAGCATGTGAGATGAGTGCAATTGTCCTGTAGTTTGAACATTCTTTGCCATTGTCTTTCTTTGGGATTGGAATGAAAAGTGACCTTTTCCAGTCCTGTGGCCACTGCTGAGTTTTCCAAATTTGCTGGCATATTGAGCACAGCACTTTCACAGCATCATCTTTCAGGATTTGAAACAGCTCAACTGGAATTCCATCACCTCCACTAGCTTTGTTTGTAGTGATGCTTTCTAAGGCCCACTTGACTTCACATTCCAGGATGTCTGGCTCTAGATGAGTGATCATACCATCGTGATTATCCAGGTCATGAAGATCTTTTTTGTACAGTTCTTCTGTGTATTCTTGCCACCTCTTCTTAATATCTTCTGCTTCTGTTAGGTCCATACCACTTCCATCCTTTATCGAGCCCATCTTTGCATGAAATGTTCCCTTGGTATCTCTAGTTTTCTTGAAGAGATCTCTAGTCTTTCCCATTCTGTTGTTTTCCTCTATTTCTTTGCATTGATTGATGAGGAAGGCTTTCTTATCTCTCATCCAGCTAAAAACTAGTGGGGGGGGGGTGCTCTTTCTGCCCTCTTCTCTTGCCTATGTCAGAATCTTTCTCTATCTCTTTTATACTTTAATAAAACTTCATTACACAAAAGCTCTGAGTGATCAAGCCTCGTCTCTGGCCCCAGATTGAATTCTTCTCCTCCAGAGGCCAAGAATCCTGGCATTTTCATGGTTCAGCAACAACCTTTCACTAGCATCATGGATTGAGGGAATTAAGTATGAAGACAGGGACATAAAATCTATATTTCAAGTTCATAATCCCAATTTCTACCTCATATAGAAAAATCTATATTCAGAATATAGAATATTATACAAATATTTAAGATTCTTAAGCATAATGCAAAGCCTGTATTTAAAGCACTCGAGGTTAATAATTTCTGTCATTAGCTTATCAGCCAAAAATATGCCAAATACAAAATTATTCAAATTTGCATTACCTGAAACCTTTTTAAAAATAGAATAGGTGAAGCAATACAGAATTTTCTTCATTTATCTCTCATTCCAGCTGACCTTATTCTTTTCATGCTTTCTCCACCATTTTTAGGTAGCAGGTTTTATGTTAAAATGGGGAATAAGTGAAGACTTTGTTAACACGATCACCAAGTAATAGTGTAAGAAGCAATTATCAGAGGAGGGAGGGAAAGATGGCGGAGGAATAGGACGGGAAGATCACGTTCTCCCTCACAAATTCCTCAAAAGAACATTTCAACGCCGAGCAAACTCCGCAAAACAACTTCTGTAGGCTGGCAGAGGACATCAGGCAACCAGAAAAGCAGACCATTGTCTTCAAAATCAGGTAGGAAAAAATATAAAAGACGAAAAAGGAGACAAAGGAGGTGGGGAGGGAGCTCCATCCCGGGAAGGGAAGCCCGTCCCGGGAAGGGAATTTTAAGAAGAGAGGTTTCCAAACACCAGGAAACACTCTCCCTGCCGAGTCTGTGGCGAGCCTTGGAAACACAGAGGCAACATAACAGGAAGGAAAAATAGATACATAATTAAAACCAAGAGATTACAAGCCCACCAGTAACTCCCCCAGCGGAAAAGCAGCACAGACGCCTGCATCCGCC
Source organism: Ovis aries (assembly GCF_016772045.2). NCBI lineage: Eukaryota > Metazoa > Chordata > Mammalia > Artiodactyla > Bovidae > Ovis > Ovis aries. Next base: position 64,619,237 of record NC_056059.1, on the reverse strand, counting down.
ATTGGGAAGTGGGGGCAGGGCAGGGACGCGCGGGAGGCGCGGGCTGCAGAGCTTTGTAAGAATCGGGCAGGAACGCCCCACGCTCCACCAGAACGATCTAACTTGGGCTAGCAACCCAGACTGTGGGATAGCTACCACGCGAAAAGCTCGAACATAAGAGACCGCCAGGACCCAGCACAGAACAAAGGACGGAACGGAAAAAGCCGGCTGCAGACCATTCCCCGCTGGGGACAGGCAGCCAGAGCCGTAAGGACTGGAAAGGGGCAATTGCAGACCCGGAGAGACTTTACTTACCTAACTGCAAGCAGGCTCCTTTGCTAAGACTTCTGGGGGTGCTGGACAGTCACAGTCTGCCTCACGGGGTGCGCCAGCGGTCCACCCAGAGAGCTGAGCGGCAGCGGCGGAAAAGGTGACAAGCCGCGGCAATTGCGCTCGCCAAACTCCTGAGCTACTCGGACCTGGGAAGGGCACAAAGCGCAGTCCCAGCCGCATTTGTGCCTCTGAGGGCTGCCTGAGCGCCGAACCTGAGCGGCTTGGACCGGGGAAGTGCACGCAGCCTAGGGCCAGCCCCAGATGGTTCCCGGCTGAGCATCGTAGAGCTGGAGCGGTTTGTGCGCCGCGAGAAAGGACAGGTCAAGCAGGGCAGAGATACTGTGTACACACGACAGTGCTATTTGTTTGCAGCATCCCCCCTCCCCACAGCGCGACTGAACTAGTGAGCCTAAAAACCAGCAAACAGAAGAAGTTAAACAGAGGGAACCACCTTGGAAGTGAGCCCACACGGCCCATAACATCAGAGAAGAGCCAGATATATTTTTAATTTTTTAATATTTTTAAAATCATTCTTTTTTTCTTTTTTTTTCCGAGCTTTTTTTTAATTGTTAAATCTTCTATTTCTCCTCTAATTTTTATTTCTATAACCTAGTATTACTATTTAAAAAAAAAAAGTCTTTTTTTTTTTTAAGGCAAACACCATATATACTCTTTGGATGGTTGTTGGTGTTTTGTTTTGTTTTGTTTTGTTTGTTTGTTTTTTAATAATTCTTTTTCTTTTTCTTTCTTCCTTTTTCCTTCTGCTTTTCTTTAATATTGTATCTTTGAAAATCCAACCTCTACTCCAGATTTTTAATCTTTGTTGTCAATTTTGTACATTTAAAAACCCAAACTTCACTACCCAAGTTTACCTGAGAGCAAGATTACTGGCTTGTCCACTCTCTCCTCCTCTGGCCTCTCCTTTTCTCCACCAGGTGGCCTCTGTCTCTTTTCTCCCCATCTCTTCTCTATCCAACTCTGTGAATCTCTGTGTGTTCCAGATGGTAGAGAACACCTAAGGAACTGGTTACTGGCAGGATTTGTCTCTCTCCTACTCATTCCTCTCTCTTATCCTCCTGGTCACCTCTGTCTACTTCCTCCCTCTCCTCTTCCCCGTATAACTCTGTAAATACCTCTGAGCGGTCCAGACTATAGAGCGCACATAAGGAAGTGACTACTGGCTAGCTTGCTCTCTCCTCTCTTGATCTCACCACATCTCATTCCAGTTACCTCTAACTACCCCCTCCATCTTCTCTTCTCCTTGTAACTCAGTGAACCTCTCTGAGTGTCCCTCAAGGTGGAGAAACTTTTCATCTTTAACCTAGATGTTTTATCATCGGTGCTGTATAGATGGAGAAGTCTAGAGGCTACTGTGAAAATAAAACTGAAAACCAGAAGCAGGAAGTTTAAACCCAAAGCCTGAAAACATTAGAGAACTCTTGAATTCAGGGAACATTAAGCAATAGGAGCTCATCAAAAGCCTTCATACCTACACTGAAACCAAGCTCCACCCAAGGGCCAACAAGTTCCAAAACAAGACATACCACGCAAATTCTCCAGCAACACAGGAACATTCCCCTGAGCCTCAATATACAGGCAGCTCAAAATTATCCCAATACCTTTGATGTCTCATAACCCATTAAGGGTCACTCCACTGCACTCCAGAGAGAAGAAACCCAGCTCCACCCACCAAAACTCCAACACAAGCCTCCCTAACCAGGAAACCTTGACAAGCCACTGATAGAACCCCACCCAAAGTGAGGAAGCTCCATAATAAAGAGAACTCCACAAATTATCAGAATATAAAAAGGCCACCCCAAATGCAGCAATATAACCAAGATGAAGAGACAGAGGAATACTCAGCAGGTAAAGGAACAGGAGAGTTGCCCACCAAATCAAACAAAAGAGGAAGAAGTAGGGAATCTACCGGAGAAGGAATTCCGAATATTGATAGTGAAAATGATCCAAAATCTTGAAATCAAAATGGAAACACAGATAAATAGCCTAGAGACAAGGATTGAGAAGATGCAAGAAAGGTTTAACAAGGACCTAGAAGAAATAAAAAGAGTCAAAATATAATGAATAACACAATAAATGAGATCAGAAACACTCTGGAGGCAACAAATAGCAGAATAACAGAGGCAGAAGATAGGATTAGTGAAATAGAAGATAGAATGGTAGAAATAAATGAATCAGAAAGGAAACAAGAAAAACGAATTAAAAGAAACGAGGACAATCTCAGAGACCTCCAGGACAATATGAAACGCTCCAACATTCGAATTATAGGAGTCCCAGAAGAAGAAGACAGAAAGAAAGATCATGAGAAAATCCTTGAGGAGATAATAGTTGAAAACTTCCCTAAAATGGGGAAGGAAATAATCACCCAAGTCCAAGAAACACAGAGAGTCCCAAATAGGATAAACCCAAGGCGAAACACCCCAAGACACATATTAATCAAATTAACAAAGATCAAACACAAAGAACAAATATTAAAAGCAGCAAGGGAAAAACAACAAATAACACACAAGGGGATTCCCATAAGGATAACAGCTGATCTGTCAATAGAAACTCTTCAGGCCAGGAGGGAATGGCAAGACATACTTAAAGTGATGAAAGACAATAACCTACAGCCCAGATTACTGTACCCAGCAAGGATCTCATTCAAATACGAAGGAGAAATCAAAAGCTTTACAGACAAGCAAAAGCTGAGAGAATTCAGCACCACCAAACCAGCTCTCCAACAAATTCTAAAGGATATCCTCTAGACAGGAAACACGAAAGGGTGTATAAACCCGAACCCAAAACAATAAAGTAAATGGCAACGGGATCATACTTATCAATAATTACCTTAAACGTAAATGGGTTGAACGCCCCAACCAAAAGACAAAGACTGGCCGAATGGATACAAAAACAAGACCCTCTATATGCTGCTTACAAGAGACCCACCTCAAAACAAGGGACACATACAGACTGAAAGTGAAGGGCTGGAAAAAGATATACCACGCGAATAGAGACCAAAAGAAAGCAGGAGTGGCAATACTCATATCCGATAAAATAGACTTTAAAAAAAGGCTGTGAAAAGAGACAAAGAAGGCCACTACATAATGATCAAAGGAACAATCCAAGAAGAAGATATAACAATTATAAATATATATGCACCCAATATAGGAGCACCGCAATATGTAAGACAAATGCTAACAAGTATGAAAGGGGAAATCAACAATAACACAATAATAGTGGGAGACTTTAATACCCCACTCACACCTATGGACAGATCAACTAAACAGAAAATTAACAAAGAAACGCAAACTTTAAATGATACATTAGATCAGTTAGACCTAATTGATATCTATAGGACATTTCACCCCAAAACAACAAATTTCACCTTTTTTCAAGTGCTCATGGAACCTTCTCCAGGATAGATCACATCCTGGGCCATAAATCTAAACTTGATAAATTCAAAAAATCGAAATCATTCCAAGCATCTTTTCTGACCATAATGCATTAAGATTAGATCTCAATTACAGGAGAAAAACTATTAAAAATTCCAACATATGGAGGTTGAACAACACACTTCTGAATAACCAACAAATCACAGAAGAAATCAAAAAGAAATCAAAATATGCATAGAAACTAATGAAAATGAAAACACAACAACCCAAAACCTGTGGGACACTATAAAAGCAGTGCTAAGAGGAAAGTGCATAGCAATACAGGCATACCTCAAGAAACAAGAAAAAAGTCAAATAAATAACCTAACTCTACAACTAAAGCAACTAGAAAAGGAAGAGTTGGAGAACCCCAGAGTGAGTAGAAGGAAAGAAATCTTAAAAATTAGGGCAGAAATAAATGCAAAAGAAACAAAAGAGACCATAGCAAAAATCAACAAAGCCAAAAGCTGGTTCTTTGAAAGGATAAATAAAATTGACAAACCATTAGCCAGACTCATCAAGAAGCAAAGAGAGAAAAATCAAATCAATAAAATTAGAAATGAAAATGGAGAGATCACAACAGACAACACAGAAATACAAAGGATCATAAGAGACTACTATCAGCAGTTGTATGCCAATAAAATGGACAACGTGGAAGAAATGGACAAATTCTTAGAAAAGTACAATTTTCCAAAACTGAACCAGGAAGAAATCGAAAATCTTAACAGACCCATCACAAGCACGGAAATTGATACTGTAATCAGAAATTTTCCAGCAAACAAAAGCCCAGGTCCAGATGGCTTCACAGCTGAATTCTACCAAAAATTTCGAGAAGAGCTAACACCTATCCTACTCAAACTCTTCCAGAAAATTGCAGAGGAAGGTAAACTTCCAAACTCATTCTATGAGGCCACCATCACCCTAATACCAAAACCTGACAAAGATGTCACAAAAAAGAAAACTACAGGCCAATATCTCTGATGAACATAGATGCAAAAATCCTCAACAAAATTCTAGCAGTCAGAATCCAACAACACATTAAAAAGATCATACACCATGACCAAGTGGGCTTTATCCCAGGGATGCAAGGATTCTTCAATATCCGCAAATCAATCAATGTAATTCACCACATTAACAAATTGAAAAATAAAACCATATGATTATCTCAATAGATGCAGAGAAGGCCTTTGACAAAATTCAACATCCATTTATGATAAAAACTCTCCAGAAAGCAGGAATAGAAGGAACATATCTCAACATAATAAAAGCTATCTATGACAAACCCACAGCAAACATTATCCTCAATGGTGAAAAATTGAAAGCATTTCCCTAAAGTCAGGAACAAGACAAGGGTGTCCACTTTCACCGCTACTATTCAACATAGTTCTGGAAGTTTTGGCCACAGCAATCAGAGCAGAAAAAGAAATAAAAGGAATCCAAATTGGAAAAGAAGAAGTAAAACTCTCACTGTTTGCAGATGACATGATCCTATACATGGAAAACCCTAAAAACTCCACCAGAAAATTACTAGAGCTAATCAATGAATATAGTAAAGTTGCAGGATATAAAATCAACACACAGAAATCCCTTGCATTCCTATACACGAATAATGAGAAAGTAGAAAAAGAAATTAAGGAAACAATTCCATTCACCATTGCAACGAAAAGAATAAAATACTTAGGAATATATCTACCTAAAGAAACTAAAGACCTATATATAGAAAACTATAAAACACTGATGAAAGAAATCAAAGAGGACACTAATAGATGGAGAAATATACCGTGTTCATGGATTGGAAGAATCAATATAGTGAAAATGAGTATACTACCCAAAGCAATTTACAAATTCAATGCAATCCCTATCAAGCTACCAGGCACATTTTCACAGAACTAGAACAAATAATTTCAAGATTTGTATGGAAATACAAAAACCTCGAATAGCCAAAGCAATCTTGAGAAAGAAGAATGGAACTGGAGGAATCAACTTGCCTGACTTCAGGCTCTACTACAAAGCCACAGTCATCAAGACAGTATGGTACTGGCACAAAGACAGACATATAGATCAATGGAACAAAATAGAAAGCCCAGAGATAAATCCACACACATATGGACACCTTATCTTTGACAAAGGAGGCAAGAATATACAATGGAGTAAAGACAATCTCTTTAACAAGTGGTGCTGGGAAAACTGGTCAACCACTTGTAAAAGAATGAAACTAGATCACTTTCTAACACCACACACAAAAATAAACTCAAAATGGATTAAAGATCTAAATGTAAGATCAGAAACTATAAAACTCCTAGAGGAGAACATAGGCAAAACACTCTCAGACATAAATCACAGCAGGATCCTCTATGATCCACCTCCCAGAATTCTGGAAATAAAAGCAAAAATAAACAAATGGGATCTAATTAAAATTAAAAGCTTCTGCACAACAAAGGAAAATATAAGCAAGGTGAAAAGACAGCCTTCTGAATGGGAGAAAATAATAGCAAATGAAGCAACTGACAAACAACTAATCTCAAAAATATACAAGCAACTTCTGCAGCTCAACTCCAGAAAAATAAACGACCCAATCAAAAAATGGGCCAAAGAACTAAATAGACATTTCTCCAAAGAAGACATACGGATGGCTAACAAACACATGAAAAGATGCTCAACATCACTCATTATTAGAGAAATGCAAATCAAAACCACAATGAGGTACCACTTCACACCAGTCAGAATGGCTGCGATCCAAAAATCTGCAAGCAATAAATGCTGGAGAGGGTGTGGAGAAAGGGAACCCTCCTACACTGTTGGTGGGAATGCAAACTAGTACAGCCACTATGGAGAACAGTGTGGAGATTCCTTAAAAATTGCAAATAGAACTACCTTATGACCCAGCAATCCCACTTCTGGGCATACACACCGAGGAAACCAGAATTGAAAGAGACACATGTACCCCAATGTTCATCGCAGCACTGTTTATAATAGCCAGGACATGGAAACAACCTAGATGTCCATCAGCAGATGAATGGATAAGAAAGCAGTGGTACATATACACAATGGAGTATTACTCAGCCGTTAAAAAGAATTCATTTGAATCAGTTCTGATGAGATGGATGAAACTGGAGCCGATTATACTGAGTGAAGTAAGCCAGAAAGAAAAACACCGATACAGTATACTAACACATATATATGGAATTTAGGAAGATGGCAATGACGACCCTGTATGCAAGACAGGGAAAGAGACACAGATGTGTATAACGGACTTTTGGACTCAGAGGGAGAGGGAGAGGGTGGGATGATTTGGGAGAATGACATTCTAACATGTATACTATCATGTGAATTGAATCACCAGTCTATGTCTGACGCAGGATGCAGCATGCTTGGGGCTGGTGCATGGGGATGACCCAGAAAGATGTTATGGGGAGGGAGGTGGGAGGGGGTTCATGTTTGGGAATGCATGTAAGAATTAAAGATTTTAAAATTTAAAAAATAAAAAACTAAAAAAAAAAAAAAGAAAAAATAAATGGAGCTATCTAAAAAAAAAAAAAAAAAGAAGCAATTATCATTAGGAAGAAAAGGGTGTGGTCTTTCACTCTAAAGAGCCAGTGAACCTTTGTAGACCACAAGACCTGAGGAATGTAAAATCCTCTTCTAGTTCCCCTCCTTGACATCCACATTGGAAAAATCTTTTGTTTCCCTTCCCACCTTGTCAGAGATACCCCATGCAAAAATTAACTGGAATTGCTGACCCCCCGCAGACAGGTGTAGACAATGAAGGTGGAGAGGGATATCCAAGAAAGTAAATGGAAGAAAAAAAAAAAAAACACAGTCAAAAGATTCAGAATTTGATGGTCTGATTTAGTGGGTAGTAGTGAAGTCGCTCAGTAGTGTCCGACTCTTTGTGACCCCATGGACTGTAGCCTACCAAGCTCCTCTGTCCATGGGATTTTCCAGGCAATAGTACTAGAGTGGATTGCCATTTCCTTCTCCAGGGGATCTTCCTGACCCAGGGATCGAACCCAGGTCTCCCATATTGTAGACAGATGCTTTACCGTCTGAGCCACCAGGGAAGTCCTATTTAGTGGGTAAAGTAAATAGCTTTTTAAAATTGTATTCTGGTCTCCATGAATGCTCATGATTATCCAATAATTTTCATTTCAGTTGTTAGGTAGTTAGAATAGGAAACAGGAGTCCAGAATGGTGGTGGCTAAAAGGCAAGGAAAGGAAAAGCCCGCGAAAATAAAACAAAGGAAGGTCCGAGGACCTGCGTGAGGACCTTAGGTAGAACAAACAGCTCTCCTGACTAGCCCAGTTTACATAGGGCAGGCCCACAGCGGGAGGAAAAAACATAAAAAGAGGAGCCAAAGCGCGCTCTCTCTCTTTCTCTCCTACTCGCTGGGGTGCTCTTTTCACGTCTTTGGGTCAACATGCCCTCACACCTCGAGGATGGATTTTCTTGCTATTTTCTAAATAAAATAGAGCTATAACATGGAGCTGTAATACTGATTTGTCTAAGAGCTATGACATGGTCTGTTTGAGACCTGAGAGCTATAACTCGGTCGGTCCACGACCCAAAAGGTGTGACACGCCGAGGACTTTAATGTCCGTCACTCCAAATCTTTGTTGTGATGAGACAGAACCGAGGAGCATACACTCGCCTGACATAGTGAATCCTTCCTTCTTGTCTTTCTAGATACTGCAGGGCATAATTATGAGATTAAGCTAACTTCAATTTATTCTTCATGTAAATCACATTCTTTTTTTTTTTTTTTTTTTTTTTTTTTACTATACAAATTTCCTGTTAAGAATTCTGGCTTCATCTGATCTTGGCTTTGGATTGCTAGGAAAAGTGTTATGAGACTTCCTTGGGTCTCAGTATGAATCAAGGGTGAGTCCTGGAGCCATGGATTTAATAACCTACTATTCAGTTTAAGAATATATATTAATGTTCTTGAAGAGAATTCTCCTCTTGAGTAAGGAAGGTTAAAAATGGGTTGCTTTGGAAACCATACTATCTTTATAAAGCTTCCTGTATTGCTTATAAAAACTATTATTATTTGAGAATGAACTTTGTGCTACCAGGAATTGTGCTACTCCCTACAAGTACAAAAATGAATACAGAACTGAGTTCCCCTCAGAAACTCACAGTCCAGTGAAGGACACAGATATGTGTAATCTTAATGCTTTCCAAAAATAATTGTAGTTGAAGAATAGAATTTCAGGAAGGCGGTGGTTATTTCAGACAAAAATCTTGCACAGATCCTCAATTTCTCCCAGTAGTTTTTTCCTGCCTTAGTGTTCTTTTTGGGCTTTCCAGGTGACTCAGTGTTAAAGAATCTGGCTGCCAATGCAGGAGATGCTGGGTTCAGTCCCTGGGTCAGGAAGATCCCCTGGAGAAGGAGATGGCAACCCACTCCAGTATTCTTGCCTGGAAAAACCTATGGACAGTGGAGCCTGACGGGTTACATGGGTCACAAAGAGTCAGATACAACCTAGCAACTGAGTGTGCACACATGCCCGATGTCCTATTCATCTACAGACCTGACCAGAAAATACCAGAGGGAGCTAATCAGTCACTCATCCTGAAAGTGCATTTGGCTCAACCAGCTGGGGAGTTTCCAGCATCCCATCACTTCTAGGTGGTAGAAGAAACAACATATGACCTAGGATCTAGTGCCATGAGCAGCAATGTAAAGTGCCAGATAGAATGATGCTAAAGCTGAAACTCCAGTACTTTGGACACCTCATGCCAAGAGTTGACTCATTGGAAAAGACTCTGATGTTGGGAGGGATTGGGGGCAGGAGGAGAAGGGGACGACAGAGGATGAGATGGCTGGATGGCATCACTGATTCGATGGACGTGAGTCTGAGTGAACTCCGGGAGTTGGTGTTGGACAGGGAGGCCTGGCGTGCTGCATTCATGGGGCTGCAAAGAGTCGGACATGACTGAGCGACTGAACTGAACTGAACTGAAGAACAAAAAGGTTCCGTGAGGTGAACTCTATCCAATAGAAAACGGGATGGGATGGAGGATTTTGTTTCGTTTCCTCCTTACTGCTATGGACTTCTGCGAAGCATGGCTACTCCATGTAGCCTGTGCTAAAAGTGTTGCATGCTGAAAAATAGACCTACTAAATGTCCTGCTGGACCTTTACCTGGGTTATACTGAAGCAGCAGACATCAAACAAACATAAAATTTCCAGTTGTTTCATATAAAGTTTCAGCATCTTACCTCTTGTCTTAGGATCTTAGAAGATATGAGTTAATTGGATTACCATGATTCTATTAAGTATACTCTTAAGGTGGAATTTTTTATTTAGATTGTCCATTTATCTGAAAGAAAGAGGAACACCACTATCTTCAGTACAAAAGACTCTAATAACTCCTGTTGTGTAGTAATATCACCCTTAATTTTTCACCTATGGAAAAGTAGGGTGACTTGAAGGAAGAAGTCAAGGCATTGACAAATAAATTAACAAGTGAGAGTAACATGTAAATTGACATGAAAATTTAGGATTATGGAATAATCTATTCTTCAGACACAACTAGAGATTTAGGAAAAGAAAACAAACTCAGAAAAGTCAGAAGCTTTTAATTTTAATTAGATCCCATTTGTTTATTTTTGCTTTTATTTCCAGAATTCTGGGAGGTGGATCATAGAGGATCCTGCTGTGATTTATGTCTGAGATTGTTTTGCCTATGTTCTCCTCTAGGAGTTTTATAGTTTCCAATCTTACATTTAGATCTTTAATCCATTTTGAGTTTATTTTTGTGTGCGGTGTTAGAAAGTGATCTAGTTTCATTCTTTTACAAGTGGTTGACCAGTTTTCCCAGCACCACTTGTTAAAGAGATTGTCTTTACTCCATTGTATATTCTTGCCTCCTTTAGATTCCTTAAAAAATTGCAAATAGAACTACCGTATGACCCAGCAATCCCACTGCTGGGCATACACACCAGGAAACCAGAATTGAAAGAGACACATGTACCCCAATGTTCATCGCAGCACTGTTTATAATAGCCAGGACATGGAAACAACCTAGATGTCCATCAGCAGATGAATGGCTAAGAAAGCAGTGGTACATATACACAATGGAGTATTACTCAGCCATTAAAAAGAATTCATTTGAATCAGTTCTGATGAGATGGATGAAACTGGAGCCGATTATACAGAGTGAAGTAAGCCAGAAAGAAAAACACCAATACAGTATACTAACACATATATATGGAATTTAGGAAGATGGCAATGACGACCCTGTATGCAAGACAGGAAAAAGACACAGCTGTGTATAACGGACTTTTGGACTCAGAGGGAGAGGGAGAGGGTGGGATGATTTGGGAGAATGGCACTCTAACATGTATACTATCATGTAAGAATTGAATCGCCAGTCTATGTCTGACGCAGGATACAGCACGCTTGGGGCTGGTGCATGGGGATGACCCAGAGAGATGTTATGGGGAGGGAGGTGGGAGGGGGGTTCATGTTTGGGAACGCATGTAAGAATTAAAGATTTTAAAATTTAAAAAATAAAAAACTATTTAAAAAAGAAAGAAAGAAAGAAAGAAAGAAAAGTCAGTTGCTCACTCAGAGTATCCTTTAAAAGCCAGAAGGTCACTATAACACCTTCAAAGGAAAACCTTATCTATTGCAGCCTCAAGAGAAACTGCCTTAAAATATCACCTGAAATTTAACAAAAAGTCCAAGATTATAATGATAGTAAAGCTGCAAATTAGACTAACTGGACAGTCGCCAAAGATTTTCTATGTACACTTCAGGTATCTGGTCAGGACAGGTTAGGACAGAGAGACATGGGATGGAGGTTTGGGGATGGTCCAGGTTATCATGAATGTGCCTTGCTGTAAAAAGCAGTGTTATACTCCTTTCCTGAAGAGTGTAGCCTCCCTTAGGTAAACAAAGGGTAATTATTTCCCCTACCATAGTGCCTGTAAGATACTTGTTAGCCTTGAGAATTACCCTATCTTCATTGTAGTTAGCTCTATAACGAATGTCTACCTATGATCTACTGGGGAAAAGAAATAGAAAACTGATGCAGGGGGGAAAAAACCAACATATAAAAGAAATTTTAGGCCCAATGCTGGGAAGAACCCAGTAAACACATATTGCTGTTGTTGTTCAGTCACTGAGTCATGCCCAATTTTTTGCAACCCCATGGACTGCAGCACACCAGGTTTCCCTGTCCTTCATTATCTCCCAGAGTTTGCTCAAACTTATGTCCATTGAGTCAGTCATGCCATCCAACTATCTTATCCTCTGTCACCCCTTCTCCTCCTGCGCCCAATCTTTCCCAACATCAGGGTCTTTTCCAGTGAGTTGGATCTTCACATCACGTGGCCAGAGTATTAGAGCTTCAGCTTCTGCCTTGGTCCTTCCAGTGAATAGTCAGGGTTGATTTCCTTTAGAACTGACTGGTTTGATCCCCTTGCTGTTCAAGGGACTCTCAAGAGTCTTCTCCTGCACCACACTTTAAAAGCATCAGTTCTTTGATGCTCAGCCTTCTTTATGGTCTTACTGTCATATTTGTATGTGACTACTGGAAAAACCATAGATTTGACTACATGGACCTTTGTTGGCAAAGTAATGTCTCTGCTTTTTAACAGAATTTCTAGGTTTGTCTTATGGGAGTAGATAATAATATTGACATAGCCACAGAGAAACCTGTCCATAGGTGTCCCAGAAGTGTCCACAGGACATCCCCTTCACCAAGGCAGTTAATAATGTGCTGTGTGGAGGGAGTTGGTCTTTCTACAAAAGCAACAATAGTGACTCTCTATTGTAAGCTGCTACTGCTAAGTCACTTCAGTTGTGTCCGACTCTGCGACCCCATAGATGGCAGCCCACCAGGCTCCCCCGTCCCTGGGATTCTCCAGGCAAGAACATTGGAGTGGGTTGCCATTTCCTTCTCCAATGTATGAAAATGAAAAGTGAAAGTGAAGTCGCTCAGTCATGTCCGACTCTTGGCGACCCCATGGATCACAGCCTACCAGGCTCCTCCGTCCATGGGATTTTCCAGGCAAGAGTACTAGAGTGGGTTGCCATTGTAAGCTAGAGATCTTAATAAGTGATACTGCCAAAGATCTGTACTCTTTAGTATCAGTGAGAATCATGGAATCCTGCAATGGTAAAGCTGGGTGACAGTAGTTAACCATCAGAAGAAAGGCAGACATAATCTCCAAAAAGATCACAGAGTCAAAGTGACGGTCAGGGAAACTAGATCCATAGGAATCCCATGACAATGGCTAATAGATCATGGTATTCTTAGGGAGGCTTTTAGAGATTCAGGCATCTGGGGTATGTCAGCATATCCACTCTGATAAAAACAATGTTGTTTGATTTGTGCTGTCTACCACTAAAAAGGAGGCAGAGCACTTTTGGAGCTACTTCAGACTTTGAAAGCAGTATGTATTAAAATTTGGACTATTGCTCTAGACTTGTATTAGGCAACCAAGAAAACTGGCAAATCTGAGTAAGACCCAGAGAAAGATAAAATAGATCAGGCTATCAGTGCACAGTTGCCTGACTTATGTGTCATATGACCCAGCAGATGCAAGGGTGCCAATGGTTCTAGTGATAGAACATTGGGAAGGAGCAGGCTATTCAGTCTCCAGCCAGAAAAAAATGTATTCTCCTGTTCATAAAAGAACTCCGTTTTTCTTTTGAATTAAGCCTTAGCTTGTCTTTTGATTAAGCCTTAGCTTCTGGCCATGGCACACCAAGGGACTTTTTGGTCTGAGGTATAGCAATATTCTGAGTGAAAATATAGTTGCAACAGCAAATCATATGAGCTGGAAATTAGCTACCGAGGAGTGGACTTGGGCAAGTTTGGAATGCACAAGCAAATCATATGTTAAGGGTGGTCTAGACTGCTGGCCTACTACTTACTGCATTACTGCATTTCCCTCACCCCAACCTGCCAGAGAAGACATCAATACTGATCATTCAATAAAGCAAAATTTCTTGGATTAACAAGCTACCACCTGATTAAAGTCTCTCACTCATGTCTGACTCTTTGCGACCCATGGACTGTAGCCCACCAAGCTCCTCCGTCCATGGGATTCTCCAGGCAAGAACACTGGAGTGGCTTGCCATTTCCTTCTCCAGGGGATCTTCCTGACCCAGGGATCGAACCCAGGTCTCCCACATTGCAGGCAGATGCTTTAACCTCTGCACCACCAGGGAAGCCCTTAAATACAAGAATCTAAGTACTAACATCAAAGATTTCAAGGGAGGAAAGGAAGCTAGGTTGAAAGAAGAAGGGGGAGGAGGCAGGAGAGGAGGGTGAAAGGGGTGGCCTTACAGACGTCTCCTGCCAACTACAGATACCCAGGTGTTATGGGACATTACCCTGGGCCTCCAGAGAAGGGAGGACTGGAACTCGGCCCTACCAGAAATCAGACCAGACCAGAACCAGAATTCGAGTTCTCTGCCAAGAGGAGGTGATCAGTCTCCAATCCTCAGCTCAGGCTGAGGGCCCTTCAACCAGATTCTTGCATCCAGGACCGGGGGACTAGAAAAATAGGGAAGGATAAGAAGGGTTAAGGAGAAGAAAGAGAGAAGGAAGGAGAGAGAGATTACTGGATGATAATTTCCAAACCATGTCACCAAAGGAGGTGGGTGGTAAGGAAGGAACAAAAGAGGACTACAGTTTATTCTTATTTGTTCTGTCGCTAAGTCATGTCTGACTCTTTGGGCTCCCATGGACAGCAGCATGCCAGGCTTCCCTGTCCTTCACTATCTCCTGGAGTTTGCTTAAACTCAGATCCATTGAGTCAGTTTCTTAAAATCTCCAAATATAGGTTTCCTTTCTTATTTCCAGTATCTTTACAGTTATCACCACGCTAGGCCTTAATTTGAAAAGCCTTAGTGGTCCACAATATGCTACACATTCCTTCAGTCCAAGGGACTCATATTGTTGCAAAAATATAACAATGGTCTCATGACCCAGAAAGAGTTGACCTTTTAGAAAAATGGAATGATCCGTTGAAGACATAGTTCAGTATCAATACTGCGAAAAAATTTTGAGTTAAGGCATTATCCTTCAGGCTGCAGTATAATCTTTAAACCAACTGTGGCTACACCTTACTATGTTTTCTGTTGCTAGCATACATTGCCTGGGAACCAATAATTGTCATTAGGAATGACCTCTGTCATCGTCATATCACACACCAGTATACTATTTACCCTCTTATGAAATCTATGCTTCCTTGTTCTGCAACTCTGGCTCTTGATAAAAGTTTCTGATTCCTAGGAAAATAAGACTTCCTCCAGGGGATGTAATAAAAGTCAAACCAAGCCTGAAGTTGTAACCACTATCTGGTCACTTTTTTGCACCCCATGTTGTAGAAAAATGTTTGAAGAAAGGACTTACACCGCTAGGTTAAATAGATCCTGATTAAAAAACAAAACAAAAAACTAGAATTGTTCCTACTCAACAAAGCCAACGATAAATGTTTAGAACTTCATTGGTGCTTTTCTTTGTATTTCCATGTTTGGAAGGACACCAATAATCAGCAGCAACAACCACAGTTCAAGGAGGTCAGCACAAACAAAAATCCTAAATCTTAGGAATGAAGACCTGGTTTATCTAAGCCAGATCATCAAAAATATTAGCGGAAAATGAGGAGAATACCGAATGGGTAGAGACGAAGGAGGATGAATGTTAATTATGATTTCAAGACCAGATAGAGCAGCAGAGATTCTATCTTGTTTTAGTAACTCTCTTATTAGAATCTTCCTGGGGATAATAACTGGACTCTAACTCGAAGAATGTGTGTGTCCTCTGTGAGGAAGGAGTAAAGACTTCCTTATTCTTATAAAAGATGGAGTCTCAGTATTTTTAAATGAAATCTATCCTTTATGGAAGGGCATGAGTGATTTGTGAAGCAAGAAGTAGACTGAATTAGTTTTCTTAACTGCCTTTCCTTCTGAATATGTCATTTCTAGACCATGCAGCCACAGCCATGGCATAATCACTTGTTCAAGGACAGCAGAACACAGCCAACCAGCTTATACTCTGTGTTTTGTTTATATGTCTTCTTGAAATTTTCAAACTTGGAAGAAATGTATATGAAATCATGGTATATGACATCCTGGACAGTCACTTAAGTGGCCATATGATGCAAATTAGATGTGAAGAGAAGTTAACTTTCTATGAGGTAAAGTTTAACCAATAAGAAATTAGGAAAAAAGGAGAAGTTTGGCAGAGAATCCTCCTTCTTTCCTCTTTTCCATAAGTACTCCAAAAGACAGTTGCTCCTGGTCATCTTTTCCAAGAAGTCCTATATGCCATGTAAATGTACCTTTTGATGATCTGTTTACATTGCAATGTACCAGAAGCATTAGTCTAGGAAGTAACAGTTTTTTACAGTGCCTCTGAACTTTCTTTTCTTTGACTTTTTACATGTGCTTTTGTTTTGAACCTTTCGAATAATATATGAACATGTTAATCCTTGTATTAGTTTCCATTTTTTAGAGGATCAAGACTAATAGTCTATTGCTGGATTTTTATTGAGACATTAAATATTTATATATTCATGTATGTATATATATATATATATATATATATATATATATATATATATATGCATGCTAAGTCATTTCAGTCATGTCCAACTCTCTGTGACCCAATGGACTGTGGCCCACAAGACTCCTCTGTCCATGAGATTTTTCAGGCAAGAATACTGGAGTGGGTTGCTATAGCCTCCTCTAGGGGATCTTCCTGACCCAGAGATCAAACCTGTATATCTTACATCTCCTGCATTGGCAGATGGGCTCTTTAGCACTAGTGCCACCTGGGAAGCATCTCTCTTTCTCTCTCTCTCATATATATATATCAGCAGATAAGCACATGAACTTTAAAGCAGCCACTTGAATTAAATCTCAGTTATCTCTCAGCAGTATGTCCCTGAGCATCATCTAATATTTTGTGATCCTCAGTTTTCTAATCTGTAAAAAGTCATCACACATAAAGAGAGAAAAGGTAGTAAATAAGTAAGAAATATATAAACTACTTTTGAATAGCTGTGTGTAGTGAACTCAACACTTCTATGTTAAGCATCTCCCTACTCTCCATTTAAATTCTTGATTAAATAAGCATACTCAACGTTGTAATACATGATACAGATTCTATACACCAGTGATTTGTCTTACATTTGTGCGTATAAACAAGACTAGTTTAATCAAAGTTTTTCTTGGACACTTTTGAACTGAAAAGAAGAGTTCTGCCCTGGGAACTGAAAATATGTTATAAAAGCCAGAAGTTGCCATTGACTTTGTTTCCTATAATATGGAGAAAACACATTCTGTGAAAAGAGAGACTCTGACTTGCTTAAAAGGATAGAGATGAGAAAATGAGACAGACTTCTGATCACTGCTAAATCCCAGAGTCTAGTCATTGATGAGACTTGCCTTTAACTTTGCCTTTAAGAAAGCCTATATCTTCATGCCCAATTTGGTTTTTTTAAGCCAATACATTTCCAGTTTCATGTAAACTAATCTTAGTTGCATTTCTGTCAATCACAGCTTAGAAGAAAAATATGTAAGCACTTAGCAAAATGCTTATCACATACAAAGTTCTCAGTAAATGGTTTTACACATTTTTAGTATAGTTGATTCATCCAAAAAAGCAAAAGATAAAAAATTTAACACTTTTGGGACATTTATGAAATTCCTGTTTAACTTGTAACTGTAGAAACATTGGTCTTTTAACTATAAGTCAGAAGAACAATTTAGAAAAATAATCTCCTGAAGGGAAGAAATAGCTGACAATGGAGTTAAATAATGAAAAAGATGATTATTGACTTAGATGAGATCTCTTTTCAACTCTTCCCCAGTGGCTATCCAAGTTGAAAGTGGCGACAGCAATAGAAAGATCCTGAGGCATTTTTCTGAAGAAGTAAAAATTAAAGAGAATTCCCAAGCCCATATTTCTTCATTTCATATGTCAGTTTCTAGTTTAAAAGAAACATTCAGCTGGAAGTCTGGGAGCCTTTTTTTTTTTTTTTTTTTACACAATTAAATCATATTTCCAGGATTAAATGCATACAGGATGTGTCCACATAGAACAAGCAATCTACCTTGTCTTTGGTGACTTTAAGGATTTTTATCCTTAGTAAAATGAATGTCTGTGCATATATGAATATGTTCAGACAAGAGAAAGAGTAGAGAGAATGTTTGGGAATAGTTGGGAAATTCCTATATCACAAGGATAGATTCAACAGTACTTATTGAGTTTTCTTTGTACATTTACACTGTACTAAAAAGATAACTAGGGATTTTTGAAAATGACATTCTTAAAGTAAACTACAGTAAATATTATGTCACTTAAATTTACCAAGTAACCTATCATAAGCAATAGAATATGGTGGCAATAAATAGCTCATAAAGGTATAACTGTAACACAGCCACTCACAAAGAATGAATAAGAGATAGTTATTTGACGATGATTCCAAAAATCCAAGTACATTTACATGCTAAAGTATATCCCTCAAAAATTGTATTTTGTATGTTGAAATTTGCTAACTTTACAATCAGATGGAAGGAACTAAGAAGCAAATGAAAACTTCTGAATATGTGAAAATACTGCAGGGTTGAAGGAATTATTCCAAGAAGGTGAGGCAACAAAGAACAGTTATCAGGAGGCTGCCATACTTTCTTTTTTTAAATATTTATTTATTCAATTATTCACTCATTTTTTCATTCAGATAGCTGGCTGTGCTGGGACTTAGTTTCTAGTTGTGGTATATGGAATCTTTAGTTGTGGCATGCGAACTCTTATTTGAGTTGCAACATGTGGATTCTAGTTCTCTCATCAGGGATCAAACCCAGCCCCCTTGCATTGAGAGCACAGAGTCTTAGCCACTAGACCACCAGGGAAGTCCCTGCCATACCTTCTTTTGTTTCTTGTGAGACTACCCAATCCCTACAACAATTTCCATCAGTTCTTAACCACATCATCCCCACTCCTCTCTTATTCCTCTCCCTACTAAGCCCTGCCACTTGTATGCTTGTAATGCTGAATTTGTGATCAGCCTTAATCTCCCTGGATACTTCCTCTCACTTCAACTGGCCAGGATCCCTAAAAACATCTCAAAATGAAACTCTCACACCACACACAGCACTGTGCCAGGAGATGGTCTTTTTCATGGCCACTACCCAGACATTATCGTTCCATCATTTTCTGTCTAAAAAAAAGATAACAGTTTTGCTGAAAATCATGGCATCCATGTACATCACAATTACAGTCATGCTGCTGTGCTGTGCTTAGTTGCTCAGTCATGTCCAACTCTATGTGACGCTATTGACTATAGCCCTCCAGGCTCCTCTGTCCATGGGGATTCTCCAGGCAAGAACACTGGAGTGGGTTGCCATGCCCTCCTCCAGGAGATCCTCTGAACCCAGGGATCAAACTCAGGTCTCCTGCATTGCAAGCAGATTCTTTACTGTCTGAGCCATCAGGGAAGTCCAGGAATAGTGGAGTGGGTAGCCTATCCCTTCGCCAGGGGATCTTCCACACCCAGGGATCAAACCAGGGTCTCCTGCATTGCAGGCAGATTCTTTACCAGCTGAGCTACCCAGGAAGTTCCATGCTGCTGTGATCTCTTTATTCTTTCTTTATTCTTTCTTATTCTTTCTTTCTTTGTTATGAATAGAAGGCTGAGTGCATCTACATCACATCTACCCATACATTCACACATGTTGTCTTTGTTGTTAGAAATGACATATCTGTGTCCTCTCAGATCCTTGGCATCTTCACCTCAACCCGCCCTTCCTTCCACCTCACCCTCAGGGCACCACAGCCCATGTTTCTGTACATGAGCTTGTCTCAGTTTATCTCCCCATTGTCTTTGAAAAACCGTCTCTTGCTTCCTATGCTTAAGAGTCACTGTTCTCTCTTCTGTAACCCAAATAGGAATGTCTTTATTCAGTTTGAAGGCTGACTCCAACTATTGAATTGTAGCCAAATGAGAAGATTTTAAATAGCATTATATTTTACAGACCCCTTAAATTGTTCATTATAGGGAAAGTTTATTATTCTGATTTACCATGGTAAAAGAAAGTGAAACCTTCTGTAGTATATTCACCCTTGGCAACAATCCTGACCAAGCAATTAGTTTTGTCATTTTCATCATTCTCACTTATTCCAACACTAAAGGAAACACCACACTCCTCCCAGGCCCTATTTGTTAAATTCTTTATTTCTAAATTTGTTCAGAGGAGTTATCTCTGCCAACACAGGCCAACTTTAGCCTTCCACAATTAAGTTTCCTCAGTTCTAGGCCTGTCAGCATCTTATTTTTTGCTTTGATTCCTGATTCTTGCAATTCAACACTGCCTCTCTTTCTAGCCTGTGTTAAGACCTGCTGAAGCCTTGAATTCTCTCTACCTCTCCATTTTTGGGGTTAAGCTTTCAGTTTTAATATGTGATATACAAATTAGCTGTTTATTTAATTCTACAAGTTAAGTGGAGATCTCCTTTTTTAGAGTTTAAGATCATGTAATATCTCTTCCATTATATGGAAATCTGCTCTCTATTAGCTTCGGCAACTCATTTGTGTTTATTATTGCATGTATATATGTGTCTGACTATTTCTCTATTTTTGGAGACATTTCCAATAAAATAATAGTTCTCAATCTGAATTCTTACATTGATTATCTTAATTCTTAATTACACTTTATTTCTTGTTTCTTCTTAGCCTGTTTTACTCATAAAGATCTTTGGAAGATACTAAAAAAAAAAAAAAAAAAACCTATCTAAGTGTGACTATACATGTAATGCAAGTTATATTTTTTCTTTAAATTTCAAGCTTATTTTATGTGTTTGATATTTTGTAGCAATATATGTATTATTCCAAATTGCATTCTCCATTTTCAATACTTGGAAATTGCTATGTGTCTCTTAATCTTTATGTTATCTGGTGGTTGTTCAGTCACTCAGTCATGTCCGATTCTTTGTGACCCCATGGACTGCAGCACACCAGGCTTCCCTGTCCTCTGCCATCTCCCAGAGCCTGCTCAAACTCATGTCCATTGAGTCGGTGATGCCATCCAACCATCTCATCCTCTGTCGTTCCCTTCTCCTCCTGCCTTCTATCTCTCCTAGCATCAGGATCTTTTTCAATTAGTCAGCTCTTCGCATCTAGTAGCCAAAGTATTGGAGCTTCAGCTTCAACATCAGTCCTTCCAATGAATATTCAGGACTGACTTCCTTTAGGATGGACTGATTGGATCTCCTTGCAGTCCAAGGGACTCTCAAGAGTCTTCTTCAACACCACAGTTTAAAAGCATTATTTCTTCAGCGCTCAGTCTTCTTTATGGTCCAGCTCTCATATCCATACATGACTACTGGAAAAATCATAGCTTTGACTAGAGAGATCTTTGTTGGCAAAGTAATGTCTCTACTTTTTAGTAAGCTGTTTAGGTTTGTCATAGCTTTTCTCCACCCACACAGCCACCCCCAACCCGCCGGCCCCCCCGCCCAGAAAAAAAAAAGCTATCTGGTTAAGAATTTGTTTTCCAGGGCATTTTACCCCAATTATTAACAAGAAATGATTGTTAATAAATTAAACCAGGCAATGGAGTGCACCTGTAAAATATGTTGCTTTATTAATCCATCTCACAAGCTTATGAGCTAGGTATGATTACCTTACTAGCAATAAAAATTTAGGCTTCAGAGATACTAAGTGACGACTACATTTTCTAACAATTTAATGCTAGAACTGGAATTCAACATTAGTTGGGCCCAGTCTAGGGTGTTGCCTGTTCCAAAACAGTACTTGGGATTTTCTGTTTAAAGCTGTTAGTCAGATCAGCAGTTCTTCTGATCAAAGTTCTTCATAGCCTTGAGAGATAAATTTACAAAGCTGTCATAGAATACTATATTCTGGAAAACCAAAGGCTGGCCCTTAATGCCTTCTATATAATGACATTGAACTTTTTCACATTTGTTGTTTTCATCCAAATTAACAAAGAGAAACAATAAGAATGGAACTGTTTTTGTAACTTATTTCTGTTTATATCTCTCAGCATGCTCATGCTACTATTTTCATAAAATTTATTCATCCGTCTTTAATCTGCCCATTTAATTTTTCATCTCAGGCATATTTTCAATTTGAGAAATTTAGTATACATATGTATATGTATATATACACATGCATACATACTTGCAGATACATGTGCAACATGTTTGTTATATGTCTTTATGAAGCATTTTTAAATGAACATGTTGTTATGTAACATACTTGTTACAAACTAAACTGTTGTTTTCTTCACTTCTAAAACATATATTTAAGCCTTAACCCCTAGTAGTTAGAAAGTGACTGCATTTGAAGAGAGGGCTTTAAAAATAAGTTAAAATGAGACCTTAGGAGACAATCTGACTTGTGTCCTTTTAAGAAAAGCAAGAGACACTGGAAATGCATGTGAGTAGAGGAACAGTCATCATCAGCTCAATGGACATGAGTTTGAGCGAAGTCCAGAAGATAGTGAAGGACAGGGAAGCCTGGCATGCGATAGTTCATAAGGTCACAGAGTCAGACACAACTGAATGACTGAACAACAGGGGAAAGATTATGTCAAGACATTGTGATAAGACCACCTTCGATAAGCCAGCAAGAGAGCTCTCACCAGGAAACATCCTGTTAACACCTTCATCTTAGACTTCTGGTCTCCACAATTGTGGGAAAACAGATTTCTGTTGATTATGCTACACATTTGTGGCATTAATTTGTGCCACATTTGTGGCATTTTGTTATTATGGCCCTAGAAAAATAATATTAATACGTTAGTTCTTTCAACTTCTGATATTGTGGATTGCATATCTGTATGTTTCATATTTGTCAGTAATGGATCAGTTTGGATTGGTTGTATTTTTTTCTTTTTTATAGGTCTTATTTTATTATTTCTTTACATGTTTTATAATTTAATTGAATGCTAGCCATTATAAATTCAGAATTTTAGGGTCCTGGATATTTTGTATTCCCATTTATCTTCATTGTTCTGAAACATATTAAAGTAACTTGAATAAAGTTTGACCCCTTAGGTCTTGGTTTTAAGATTTGTTAGGTAAAACCAGAATACCATTTGGTTTAAGACTAATTATTCCTCACTATAATGGCAAGACAGTTTTGAATACTCTAGCCAAAGTTCTTGAATTATGTAATTTTTTAGGCTGGTTCTTGGGAACAGGAACTATTCTAAGTACTATTCCAGGGAATATCAGGTACTGTTCCCTCTAATCCTTTCAAATCTTGGGTGGTTTTCTCACAAGCTTATCAATACTCTGATGAATACTAAAGGGCCACCTGTTGCAGGTCTTTGGAGTTCTAACTCTGTGCAGCTCTTGTTTCCAGAACTCATCATTGTGAATTCTAGCCCCTTCGGTTTTCCCAGATTCTCAGCTCTGTCACTCAAACTTGGGGAGTCTTCTGCCTTTGTCCTTCTTCAGAATATCAACTCTACACTGTTCAAAACAGATGAACTTTAAAGACAAACACTTGATTGTCCAAAAAGTTTGTGTGAGTTTTCTATACCATCCTATGGAAAAACCCCAAAGAACTTTTGACCAAACCATTATAACTGATTGAGTTTTAGAGGGTGGGAGGTGGTAAATTTCATACAATAAAAATAAACAAATCTTAAGGGCACAACCACAGCCTTGTCTAAATCAATGAAACTAAGCCATGCTGTGTGGGGCCACCAAAGATGGCCAAGTCATGGTGGAGCGGTCTTACAGAATGTGGTCCACTAGAGAAGGGAATGGCAAACCACTTCAGTATTCTTGCCTTGAGAACCCATGAACAGTATGAAAAGTGAAAGTGAAAGTGAAGTCACTCAGTTGTGTCCAACTCTTTGCGACCCCATGGACTGTAGCCTACCAGGCTCCTCTGCCCATGGGACTTTCCAAGCAATAGTACTGGAGTGGATTGCCATTTCCTTCTACACGGGATCTTCCCGACCCAGGAATCGAACCCAGGTCTCCTACATTGTAGACAGATGCTTAACCATCTGAGCCACCAGGGAAGTCCATGAACAGTATGAAAGGCAAAAGGATAGGACACTGAAAGATGAACTCCCCAGGTTGGTAGGTACACAATATGCTACTGGAGATAGTGGAGATATAATTCCAAAAACAATGAAGGGATGAAACCAGCAAAAACTACACCCAGTTGTGAATGGGACTGGTGATGGAAGCAGAGTTCGATGCTGTAAAGAGCAATATTGCATAGGAACCTGGAATGTTAGGTCCATGAATCAAGGCAGTTTGGAAATGGTCAAACAGGAGATGACAAGAGTGAACATCAACATTCTAGGAATCAGCAAACTAAGATGGACTGGAATGGGTGAATTTAACTCAGATGACCATTATATCTACTACTGTGGGCAGGACTCCCTTAGAAGAAATGGAGTAGCCATCATAGTCAACAAAGGAGTCCAAAATGAAGTACTTGGATGCAATCTCAAAAATGACACAATGATCTCTGTTCGTTTCCAAGGCAAACCATTCAATATCACTGTAATCCAAGTCTATGCCCCACCCAGTAACGCTGAAGAAGCTGAAGTTGAACAGTTCAATGAAGACCTACAAGACCTTCTAGAACTAACACCCCCAAACGATGTCCTTTTCATTATAGGAGACTGGAATGCAAAAGTAGGAAGTCAGGAAACACCTGGATTAACGGGCAAATTTGGCCTTGGAGTACAGGAATGAAGCAGGGCAAAGGCTAATAGAGTTCTGCCAAGAGAACATACCAGTCATAGCAAACACCCTCTTCCAACAACACAAGGGAAGACTCTATACATGGACATCACCAGATGGTCGACACTGAAAGCAGATTGTTTACATTCTTTGCAGACAAAGATGGAGAAGCTCTATACAGTCAGCACAAACAAGACTGGGAGCTGACTGTGGCTCAAATCATGAACTCCTTATTGCCAGATTCAGACTGAAATTGAAGAAAGTGCAGAAACCCACTACCATTCAGGTATGACCTAAATCAAATCCCTTATGACTATACAGTGGAAGTGAGAAATAGATTTAAGGGACTAGATCTGATAGAGTGCCTGATGAACTATGGGTAGGGGTTCATGACATTGTACGGGAGACAGACATCAACACCATTCCCAAGAAATGCAAAAAACCAAAATGGCTGTCTGAGGAGGCCTTACAAATAGCTGTGAAAAGAAGGGAAGAGAAAGCAAAGGAGAAAAGGAAAGATATACCCATTTGAATTCAGAGTTCCAAAGAATAACAAGGAGAGATAACAAAGCCTTCCACAGCGATTGATGCAAAGAAATAGAGGAAAACAATAGAATGGGAAAGACTAGAAATCTCTTCAAGAAAACAGAGATACCAGGGGAACATTTCATGCAAAGATGGGCTCAATAAAGAACAGAAGTGGTAGGGACATAACAGAAGCAGAAAATATTAAGAAGAGGTGGCAACAAAACACAGAAGAACTGTACAAAAAAGATCTTTATGACCCAGATAATCATGCTGTGATAGCTCACCTAGAGCCAGACATCCTAGAATGTGAAGTCAAGTGGGCCTTAAGAAGCATCACTACAAACAAACCTAGTGGAGGTGATGGAATACCAGTTATGAAGGGTTAATAGGGTAGCAGAGAAGTGCCTGCAAATGGGTCTCTCTGCTCAGGCTTAGCATCCTTGCATACGAGGCGTTCTGCCAAAGAGTCTGGACACAGCCTTGAGTTTAATGGTCCCTTGCAAACAAGGGAGCATTCCCTTCTTGAGATAAGAAGGAGATGAGGGCTTTGTGCAGACTCTGCAGTAGACAGAGATTTCACTCCCCTTTGCTGTACAATAACATGTATGTACCTGCACTGTACTAAAAAGGCTTATTCTTACAGTCTGGAATTCTGCCTAAGGAGGGCTTTATAATAATAAACGGCAATTAGTTTGCCCAGTTCTTGTCCCTCTGGCCAGAGTGTATGTCTCTTGTGTGCGTCTTGTATATCTTGTATGTTCTGTGTCATTTCACTCGTAGTAACCAACATCTGGCGCCCAACGTGGGGCTCGAGTGAAACTGAAAAAGGTAAGAAACCCCGGGGGGATTTTAGATCCATAGCAGGGAAGCTTTCGGAAACATGGGGAATTCCTCACCCTAGCGGAAAAAATTGCTAGGTGAATTCTTGTACATAATCATGGGGAATTCTTCACCCTAGCAGATGAGAACTTTCAAAAGTTCATGGTTCAAAAAACCATGGGGAAATCCTGCTAGGAAGAAATAAATGTTCATTACGGGCACAATATGTGAATTTATATATTGAATCATGTTATAGAATTTATGTAATGCTATAACACAGGCTTTGACTTTGCTATCTACTGATAATGAGACTAAATCTAATGCTTTAATGAAGGAAGAGGCAATTTATGAGGATATGCCAAATGTTGGTGGAATTTCTGCATTGCCTGAAAGTAAGGATATAAATAAGCCTCCTTCTGGAAATGGTAAAACATCTGATAGTTCAAAATCAGATTCGGAGGCTTCTTCGGTTTCGTCAGAGGAGGGCAAAGAGATAAAGACATGACCCATCTATTCCAGGAATGGTGGAGATCCTGTAAGGAGGAGAAAAAAATCTACACCTCTGATCCTCCTTGTGCTTCTCTTTTCCCACTGTGGTTGATCGGCCCGATGTGGGCAGGAAACATTGTCGGTTCTCCTTTCCTTTGTCTATGCTTCATGATGATGACCTGTCTGCTCCCCCTGGTGGGTTTATCAACCCTCCACAATTGTTTCCCATCCAGAGACAACAAGATGGCAATGTGATAAATGTTCAATATGCTCCTTACAGTACGGTCCTCAATCTCCCTTTGTTTTGGCTATGTTAAAATCATTAGAAAAAGGCAAGTTAATCATTCCATTAGATTGAGAATCTATTGCCCAAGCTGTCTTGGAGGGCTCTCAATGGTTGCAACTTCATAGCTGGTGGAAAGAAGCAGCTAGAAAGCAGGCTCAGATTAATGAGGGACAAAACCCCCCTGGTCCTCTCGAGGACAAATTAATGGGAGAGGGCCAATATCGGGCTTTAAGAAAACAGGCTCAATATTCTGATCAGGACTTACAACAAGTTCGCCAGGTCTTTTTACGAGCATGGCGCCGTGTGGTGCCTACTGGCCAAGCCCAGCCCTCTTTTGTTAAAACAATGCAAGGCCCTAATGAGCCATATACTGATTTTCTAGCAAGATTGAGGGTAGCTGTGGAACGGGCTATAGGGAGGGATGAAATTTCAGAGATATTATTACAAACTTTAGCATTTGAAAATTCAAATCCTAAATGCAAGCGTATACTGGGGCCTTTAAAGGGACAGGGTGCCTCTATAGCTGAATATATCAGAGCCTGCTTGGGAGTAGGAGAAACTGAACATCAGGCTAATGTCTTTGCTACAGCCTTGGCCAAGGTTATGAGACCACCAAAGGGAGGTAACTGCTTTCATTGTAAAAAAAACCTGGTCATAATTAAAAAAAAAAAAAAAAGAGTGTATGTCTCTTGTGTGCGTCTTATATGTCTTGTATGTTCTGTGTCATTTCACTTGTAGTAACCAACAAGTTGAGGTATTTCAAATCCTGAAAGATGACACTGTGAAAGTGCTACACTCAATATGCCAGCACATTTGGAAAACTCAGCAGGGACTACAGGACTGGAAAGGTCAGTTTTCATTCCAATCCCAAAGAAAGGCAATGCCAAAGAATGTGCAAACTACCACACAATTGCACTTGTATCACATGCTAGTAAGCTAATGCTTAAAATTCTCCAAGCCAGGCTTCAGCAGTACGTGAACTGTGAACTTCCAGATGTTCAAGCTGGTTTTAGAAAAGGCAGAGGAACCAGATATCAAATTGCCAACACCCGCTGGATCATCAAAAAAGGAAGAAAGTTCCAGAAAAAAACCATCTACTTCAGCTTTATTGACTATGCCAAAGCCTTTGACTGTGTGGATCACAATCAACTGTGGAATATTCTTAGAGAGATGGAAATACCAGACCACCTGACCTGTCTCTTGAGAAACCTGCATGCAGGTCAGGAAGCAACAGTCAGAACTGGACATGGAACAACAGACTGGTTCCAAATAGGAAAAGGAGTGCGTCAAGGCTGTATATTGTCACCCTGCTTATTTAACTTATATGCAGAGTACATCATGAGAAACTCTGGGCTGGAAGAAGCACAAGCTGGAATCAAGATTGCCAGGAGAAATATCAATAACCTCAGATATGCAGATGACACCACCACTATGGCAGAAAGTGAAGAAGAACTAAAGAGCCTCTTGATGAAAGTGAAAGAGGAGAGTAAAAATGTTGGCTTAAAGCTCAACATTCAGAAAACGAAGATCATGGCATCTGGTCCCATCACTTCATGGCAAATAGATAGGGAAACAGCGGAAACAGTGGCTGACTTTATTTTTGGAGGGCTCCAAAATCATTGCAGATGGTGATTGTAGCCATGAAATTAAAAGATGCTTACTTCTTGGAAGGGAAGTTATGACTTTCCAACCTAGATAGCATATTAAAAAGCAGAGACATTTCTTTGCCAACAAAGGTCTGTCTAGTCAAGGCTATGGTTTTTCCAGTGGTCATGTATGGATGTGAGAGTTGGACTGTGAAGAAAGCTGAGCACCGAAGAATTGATGCTTTTGAACTGTGGTGTTGGAGAAGACTCTTGAGAGTCCCTTGGACTGCAAGAAGATCCAACCAGCCCATCCTAAAGGAGATCAGTTTCATCCATCTCATTAGAACTGATTCAAATGTATTCTTTTTAATAGCTGAGCAATACTCCATTGTGTATATGTACCACAGCTTTCTTATCCATTCATCTGCTGATGGACATCTAGGTTGTTTCCATGTCCTGGCTATTATAAACAGTGCTGCGATGAACATTGGGGTACATGTGTCTCTTTCTATTCTGGTTTCCTCGGTGTGTATACTCGATGCAGGATGCAGGATGCTTGAGGCTGGTGCACGGGGATGATCCGGAGGGATGATGTGGGATGGGAGGTGGGAGGGGGGGTTCATGTTTGGGAGCTCATGTACACCCGTGTGGATTCATGTCAATGTACGCCAAAACCAATACAGTATTATAAAGTAAAATAAAGTAAAAATAAAAATTTAAATTAAAAAAAATTAAAAGTAAAGGAGATCAGTCCTGGGTGTTCATTGGAAAAACTGATGCTGAAGCTGAAACTCCAATACTTTAGCCACCTGATGTGAAGAGCTGACTCATTTGAAAAGACCCTGATGCTGGGAAAATTGAGGTCAGCAGAAGGGGATGACAGAGGCTGAAATGGTTGAATGGCATCACCAACTCGATGCACATGGGTTTGGGTAGACTCTGGGAGTTGATGATGGACAGGGATGCCTGGCATCCTGCGGTTCATGGGGTCGCAAAGAGTAGGACATGACTGAGCGACTGAACTTGTCTAAAGGGCACTTGTACTCTTGCCACATAAAATAATACTTTAACCAATTTATGTAATACCTTCCTTATTTAAGAAATGGGCTTCCCTTGTGGCTCAGGTGGTACAGAATCCACTTACAACGTGCAGACCTGGCTTTGGTCCCTGGGTTGGGAAGATCCCCTGGAGAAAGGAAAGGCTACCCACTCCAGTAATCTGACCTGGATAATTCCATGAACTATACAGTCCATGGAGTCGCAAAGAGTGGGACATGATTGAGCAACTTTCACTTCACTTAAGGAAGTCTCCTCTTATCCCCTTCCAGTTAGTATGCACACCTCCATTGGAAACCATTGCTATGATTCCTATTACTTTGTTAGTTTGCTTACTTTTATTTAAATGTAATCATATATTGTGCCCTCTTTGGTGGCTGATTTATATCGCTGAAAATAATGATTTTGCAATCCATTTATCTTCATGTATTTACCAGACAAACAATTTTCTAGTCTATGAAATTCACAATTAGTGTATTTTTTTTGTTGATGGACATTTGCACTCTTCCAATACTTTGATTATTATTGATAGTCATGCTGTTGATCATTCTTGTGAAAACTTTGTACACATGTAAGTGTTCTTTTTGCTTTGGCAAATTCTACCTCAGAATAGAATTGCTGACTCGGTGTACACATATGTTAATAGTAAAAGAAGCTGCCAAAAAAATTAAGTAAAAGATTATATTATTTAGCTCCTTCACTAACAGTGTTTGAGTATTCAAAGTACTTTATATCTGTGCTATATTTGGTGTTGTCACTCCTTAAAACTTAGTGGTTCTAATAGGTAGAGAGTTGTATCTTACCATAGATTTAACTTGCATTCCCTTAGGAATTTCCTTTGAACACATTTTCATATGCTTATTTGCAATTTATATATCTATGATTTTGAGATTTCTATTGAAGTAGATAACCCATTTTTAATGTTTTTCTCTTCTTTACCTTTTTTGTTATTGACTGATAAGAGGGTTTTGTTGTTGTCATTTTTAATAATAGTAAGCATATTAGGGAAGACAGAAAATTTTATTCTTGGTTAAGAAAAAAGTTTAGATGATCTCCCAAGGTTATTTAAATTTGACAAGGGTAAGGATTGAAGCATTGTTTGAGAAATTTTTACCTTCTGAATTTTCCTATCAATTCCATACACACATACACGCACACGTACATACATATATATTTCTAGGCTTTCTATTCTGTTCCATTAGTCTATATGTTTGTGTTTATGCCAGTGCCATACTGTTTTAGTTACTGTAACTTTGAGATATAGTTTGAAATCAGAAAGCATTATGGCTCCCACTTTAGTTCTGGTCTTTTTTTGGTTGGGAGATGTTTGATTACTGCTTCAGTCTCTTTGCTGTGGTTTGTTGAGACTTCCTCTTTCTTTATAATTCAGTCATGGTAGATTTTATCTTTCTAAAAATTTAAGAAAATTTTATCAAAATAGATGATCAAATAAGCAAAAATACAACTTAGAGTGGAGGGAGATATCTCAAAAGGGGCTCAACACTGGTCCGGATTATTCTTAAGCAGTGTTTCTAAAATAATTTCTACACATTCTACCATCATCATTTTATTCTTTGAGTAATGACAGATTTTGCCAACCTACCTTTTTGTGTATTTTCATGTAGTTTTAATTCAGGAGTAAAAGAAATAAGTGACTAAACCTTGATAAATATAGGAGATAAGTTTGGAGGAATATAACCAAGCTATACCACAGGTGACCTTACAATTTGAGGTTGGTATTTGGCTGTTGTTTAGTTGCTAAGTCATGTCTAACTCTTTTGTGACCCCATGAACTGTAGCTCACCAGGCTCCTTTGTCCATGGGATTTCCCAAGCAAGAATACTAGAGTGGGTTGCTATTTTCTACTCCAGGGGATCTTCCAGAATCAGAGATTGACCCATGTGTCCCACATTAGCAGACAGATTCTTCACCCTTGAGCCATTAGGGGAGCCCAGTATTTAGCTATATTGACAAGAAGTATTATTAATTTGTTTTAAAATATTGCCAATCTCATATATTGTACCACATATTTTACCAAACATAGAATAAACAAAACTTCTTGGTTTTTACTGCAGTAAGAACACATCATTAGACCTATACTTTTAACAAAATTTTAAGTATAAAATAAATATTATTAACTATAGGCCCAATGTTATACAGAAGATTTCTAGAACCTAATCATCTTGAATAACTGAAACTTGATATCCATTTCATGTGAGGCTTCTTAAGGAGTTCATAGCAACTGTAGTCAAGCAAGTCTATAAAACAAAGTATAGCAAAAACCAAAAGCTCTTTCTGAGTTGTTTATATGCAAGTTGTTTATATGACAGTTGAAACACCAGAAAGCATTCAGTGAACTACAGTTTTTGAGGATGCTTGAAATAAATTAGTGTATTTTAGAGAATTACAGGAGATGCAAAAAGAAAGTTTCAATACTGATTACTTTATGAAGTATCTTGGTGTGCTAATCTGGGGATTATTCTGAAATCAATGGAGAGATAATGCAGAATTTTAAGCCGTGCTCAAAAAATCATATTAGTGATGCAGAAATATCATGTCATGGAAGGTTTCTATGTGGAATGACATTTTAGTTGAAATATATAAGACAAGGAGCCAGCCAAGCAACATACATGGGGGGAAATACTATAATAATAAGAAAAACAAATAAGCTCTATACACCTGGCTCTCCCTATCTGCAAGCTCTGCATTCATGCACTCAACCAACAGAGGATCAAAGACACTCAGAAAAAAAAAAAATCAGAAACTTCCAAAAGCAAAACTTGAATTTATCATATGCTGACAACTATCTCCATAGATTTATCATTATATTTAAAACTATTGAATGTAGTTTCACAATGGATTGGATTAATTACAGGATATGGGAGGATGTGTGCAGGGTTATATGCAGATACTATATCATATTATAAAGGGACTTGAGTATCCAAGACTCTTGGCAATTGCACGGATCCTAGAACCAGTCTTTCAAAGATCCTGAGAGACTACAGTATTTAAGTGAAGTTCAGGATGTTTCATCTGAGTTAAATTCACCCAAACCAGTCCAAGTTAGTTTGCTGATTCCTAAAATGTTGATGTTCACTCTTGCCATCTCCTGTTAGACCATTTCTAATTTGTCTTGATTCATGGGCCTAACATTCCAGGTTCCAATGCAATATTGCTCTTTACAGCATCAGACTTTACTTCAATCACCAGTCACATCCACAGCTGAGTGTTGTTTTTGCTTTGGCTCCATCTATTCATTGTTTCCAGAGCTATGTCTCCACTGATCTCCAGTAGTATATTGGGCACTTACCAACCTGGGGAATTTGTCTTTCAGTGTTCTGTCTTTTTGCCTTTCCATACTGTTCATGGGGTTCTCAAGGCAAGAATAATGAAGTGGTTTGCCATTCTCTTCTCCAGTGGAATGCATTTTCTGAGAACTCTCCACCATGACCCTTGGTCTTGGGTGGCTCTACACAGCATGGCTCATAGTTTCATTGAGTTAGACTAGGCTGTGGTCCATGTGATCATATTGGTTAGTTTTATGTGACTGTGGTTTTCATTTTAGGAATCAGCAAACTAAAATGGACTGGAATGGGTGAATTTAACCCAGATGTCCATTACATCCACTACTGTGGGAAAAAATCACTTAGAAGAAATGGACTAGCCAACATAGCCAACAAAAGAGTCTGAAATGCAGCACTTGGATCCAATCTCAAAAATGACAGAATGATCTCTGTTTGTTTCCAAGGCAAATTATTCAATATCACAGTAATCCAAATCTATGCCTAGACCAGTATTGCTGAAGAAGCTGACATTGAAAGGTTCTATGAAGACATACAAGACCTTATAGAACCAACACTCAAAAAAGATTTCCTTTTCATTGTGGGGGTCTGGAATGCAAAAGTAGGAAGTCAAGAAATACCTGGAGTAACAGGTAAATTTGGCCTTGGAGTACAGAATGAAGGAGGGCAAAGGCTAATAGCATTTTGCCAAGAGAACATACTGGTCATAGTAAACACCCCCTTCCAACAACACAAGAGAAGACTCTACACATGGACATCACCAGATCGTCAATACCAAAATTAGATTGATTATATTCTTTGCAGCCAAAGATGTAGAATCTCTATATAGTCAGCAAAAACAAGACCGGGAGGTGACTGTGGCTCAGATTATGAACTCCTTATTGCCAAATTCAGACTGAAATTGAAGAAAGTAGGAAAAACATCTTGACTTTCAGGTATGACCTAAATCAAATCCCTTAGTATTATACAGTAGAAGTGACAAATAGATTCAAGGGACTAGATCTGATAGACAGAGTGCCTAAAGACATATGGATGGAGTATAATAACATTGTTCAAGAGGCAGTGATCAAGACCATCCCCAAGAAAAAGAAATGCAAAAGGGCAAGATGTTTGTCTGAGGAAGCTATACAAATAGCTGAGAAAAGAAGAGAAGTGAAAGGGAAATGAGAAAAGGAAAGATATACCCATCTGAATGCAGAGATCCAAAGAATAGCAAGGAGAGATAAGAAAGCCTTCCTCAGCGATCAATGCAAAGAGACAGAGGAAAACAACAGAATGAGAAAGACTAGAGAGCTCTTCATGAAAATTAGAGATACCAAGGGAACATTTCATGCAAAGATGGGCACAATAAAGGACAGAAATGGGATGGACATAACAGAAACAAAAGATATTAAGAAGAGGTGCCAAGATTACACAGAAGAACTATACAAAAAAGATCTTCATGACCCAGATAATCACGATGGTGCGATCATTCACCTGGAGCCAGACATCCTGGATTGCAAAGTCAAGTGGGCCTTAGGAAGCATCACTACGAACAAAGCTAGTGAAGATGATGGAACTCCAATTGAGCTATTTCAAATCCTAAAAGATGGTACTGTGAAAGTGCTGCACTCAATATGCCAGCAAATTTGGAAAACTCAGCTGTGGCCACAGAACTGGAAAAGGTCAGTTTTCATTTCAATCCCAAAGATAGGTAATGCAAAAGAATGCTCAAACTACCACACAATTGCCCTCATGTCACACACCAACAGAGTAATGCTCAAAATTCTCCAAGTCAGGCTTCAACAGTATGTGAACTGTGAACTTCCAGATGTCCAAGGTGGATTTAGAAAAGGCAGAGGAACCAGAGATCAAATTGCCAATATCCATTGGATGATTGAAAAAAAAGCAAGAGAGTCCAGAAAAACATCTACCTCTGCTCTATTGGCTATACCAAAGCCTCTGACTGTGTGGATCACAACAAACTGTGAAAAATTCTGAAAGAGATGGGAATACCAGACCACCCGAGCTTCCTCCTGAGAAATCATCTGTATGCAAGTCAAGGAACAGTTAGAACTGGACATGGCACAACAGACTGGTTCTGAATTGGGAAAGGATTATGTCAAGGCTGTATACTGTCAACCTGCTTATTTAACTTATATACTGAGTACATCATGTGAAATGCTGGACTGGATGAAGCACAAGCTGGAATCAAGATTGCCGGGAGAAATATCAATAACCTCAGGTATGCAGATGACACCACCCTTATGGCAGAAAGCAAAAGGAATGAAAGAGCCTCTTGATGAATGTGAAAGAGGGGAGTAAAAAGTTGTCCTAAAACTGAACATTCAGAAAACTGAGATCATGGCATCTGGTCCCATCCCTTCATGGCACATAAATGGGGAAACAATGGAGACAGTGACAGACTTTATTTTGGGGTGAGCTAAAATCACTGCAGATGGTGACTGCAGCCATGAAAGTAAAAGACGCTTGTTCCTTGGAAGAAAATGTATGACCAACCAAACAGCATCTTAAAAAGCACAGACATTACTTTGCCAATAAATGTCCATCAAGTCAAAGCTATGGTTTTTCCAGTAGTCATGTATGGATATGAGAGTTGGACTCTAAAGAAAGTTGAGCACTGAATAATTGATGCTTTTGAACTGTGGTGTTGGAGAAGACTCTTGAAAGTCTCTTAGGAAATCTAATCTGTCCATCCTAAGGGAAATCAATCCTGAATATTCATTGGAAGAACTGATGCTGAAGCTTTGGCCACCTGATGCAAAGAACTGACTCACTGTAAGAGACCCTGATGCTGGGAAAGATTTAAGCCTGAGGAGAAGGGGATTACGGAGGATGAGATGGTTTGATGTCATCACCATTCTAACGGACATGAGTTTGAGTAGGCTCCAAGAATTGGAGATTGACAGGGAAACCTGGTGTGCAACAGTCCATTGGGTTGCAAAATGTTGTACACGACTGAGTGACTGAACTGAACTGAACAGCATGTTTCAGCTTCCCTGTAGCTCAGATGGTAAAGAATCTGCCTGCAATGCAGTATGCCCAGGTTCGTTCCCTAGGTCGGGAAGATCCTGTAGAGAAGGGAATGGCAACCCACTCCAGTATTCTTGCCTGGATAAACCCATGGACACAGGAGCCTGGTACGCTACAGTCCATGGGGTTGCAAAGGGTTGGACAACTGAGCAATTAACACTACTTACTACAGCATGTTTCAGGAACAGAAAATAAAGTCAGAGTGGATAAAAAGAATAATATAAGAAAAAAGTATAAAAGAATAGTACAAGTTGTACTTCTAAGCAAAGGTCAAGTGATTTTAGGGTTGGAAGTCAGATTATGGAGCTTGGATTTTCCTCTAAGCATAGTTTAAAACAATTGAAACGTGAGCAGCAGAGTAAACTTACCTCTTTATGTTTTAAAGTATTTATTCCACCTTTTGGGTAGAGAGCAAACTGAAAAAATGTATGTGCAGAACTATAGAGTGGAAGAAAGAGTTGACATGTCTCTAGGAAACTGTTGATAGAGGTAGGGAGGAAAAGAAGTGGAATGGTTTGTGAAGTGGAGTAAAAAGCATACAAGACTAGAAGGGTCTTGAGTTGGGGATGTGATACAGAGAGGGAAATTTAGCTTTCCTGGTGGCTTAGGTGGCAAAGAATCTGTCTGCAATGCGGGAGGACCCAGTTTCTATCCCTAGGTCAGGAACATCCCCTAGAGAAGGGAATGGCAATCCACTCCAGTATTCTTGCCTGGAGAATCCCGTGGGCAGAGGAGCCTGGTGGGCTTCCGTCCATGGGGTCGCAAAGAGTTGGGCACAAAAGAGTGATTAACACTTACTCAAGTTTGTGGTGTTAAACTGTTGGCGAATTATAGCAACATCTACTGAAATAGGGACCCAGAAATGAAAATTAAGGTACAGTTGGAGGTGTCATGTATGTAGCAATGAAACTGAATCCAGAAACATGGGGAAAGCTGAGAGCTAGAGAAGTGCAAATTGTTGAGTATGTAAATAGCAGTACAACTAAGAGTCTGGAAAAGATGATTTATGATATGATGTTAATGAAAATATCACCCACTACATTGGATTTTTGGGTGATTAAATAAATTAATATATATTTACAGTTCTTTCAACAGTGTCCGTATTAACATTTGTATTTTTATTTTTAGATCTTAATAATTAATTAGATGTCTAAACAGGAACAGGAACGTCGCTCAGTCATGTCCGACTCTTTGCGACCCCATGGACTGTAGCCTACCAGGCTCCTCTGTCCATGAGATTTTCCAGGCAATAGTACTGGAGTGGACTACCATTTCCTTCTCCAGCGGATCTTCCCGACCCAGGGATCGAACCCGGGTCTCCTGCATATAGTAAGCAATAAATAGTAACTGGAAATATGTTTATAGATTTCAGATTATGTGGTAAACAAAGTATTTTCATATAGGTTAAAGCTAGGTGAGGCATTCTGAGGCAGTGGAATATCTTAATTAAATTCTCATGACCTAGCATCAAAAAGAATTATGTTCACACTTCTGCTATCTAGCTTACCATTATGCATGTGTATGATTGTGCACAACTTGAATAAACTTTAGTTCTTCTCTGATAGTCATACAATTATGATTCTTAGGGAGTTCTTGTAAGGGTTAAATATATTAATGCTCGTAAAGACCTGCAAAATGCTAGGTACATACTAAAATCACTCTGTTTCCCCCTTTCTGTGTCCGTCTCTCTATGGATCTATAGAGTGTAGAATATAGGTCAGTACTATAATTACATGTAATTACATTTTAGAGTGACTATAAAAACCAAGGATTCTGCCCAGAAGAGCACGTGTTTTAAAGAGAAAGTTATATGATCATAAAAGAGACTGAATAAAAGAAGTTAAGGAACTTCAGAGAAAGTGTATTTTTCTAAACTCCAAGAAATGGCACTGAATATTCAACAGAATGTTAAGAGTATCCAAAAGGTGGCATACAGTAAAAGTCATCAATTAATTTGTCAAATGATACCAGTAATGTGTCATTTATGTATTTAGGGAGATGGAGACAAAATTCAGATAGCTAGACTCATGGCAAATATTTATTATGGACCAGAAAGTTTAAAAATATTGGTATATGTTTTAAAGATTTTTTTTCTAAACAAGTTATGCTACATTAGATAAGAAATAAGAGATTATTTCACTTAGCATTTTTATCAACAGTCTCCTTTAAGGCTGACTCAAGGATTCAGTCCTGAATGATTTCATTACAGTATTAATCATTATATGAGCAGTACATTTGTGGTAAATAGTAAACTTCCAAAGAGCACTAAAACTATCATAAACAGTTCAATATACAAAATACAATTTTAAAAAGCCAATGTTTTCCTTCCTTAACAGACACTTTTTTCCTGTCCTCTGAAATTAAGCCATATTGAATTAACCTTTTGAGAATCTTTTAGATTTGACTTTAAAAAATGAAAATAACAATATCAAGATTATATCAGCTAAAATAAATTTCATCATATTCTTGAATCATTAGAATGGGTCTGATTTCATTTTAGTTATAACTTTGACTGTGTTGATCACAATAAACTGTGGAAAATTCTGAAAGAGATGGGAATACCAGACCACCTGACCTGCCTTTTGAGAAACCTATATGCAGGTCAGGAAGCAACAGTTAGAACTGGACATGGAACAACAGACTGGTTCCAAATAGGAAAAGGAGTACGTCAAGGCTGTATATTGTCACCCTGGTTATTTAACTTATTTGCAGAGTACATCATGAGAAACACTGGACTGGAAGAAGCACAAGTTGGAATCAAGATTGCCGGGAGAAATATCAATCACCTCAGATATGCAGATGACACCACCCTTATGGCAGAAAGTGAAGAAGAACTAAAGAGCCTCTTGATGAAAATGAAAGAGGAGAGTGAAAAAATCGGCTTAAAGTTTAACATTAGAAAATTAAGATAATAGCATCTGGTCCCATCACTTCATGACAAGTAGATGGGGAAACAGTGTCAAACTTTATTTTTTTGGGCTCCAAAATCACTGCAGATGGTGACCGTGGCCATAAAATTAAAGGACACTTACTCTTTGAAAGAAAAGTTATGACCAACCTAGATAGCATATTAAAAAGCAGAGACATTACTTTGCCAACAAAGGTCCATCTAGTCAAGGCTATGGTTTTTCCAGTAGTCATGTATGGATGTGAGAGTTGGACTGTGAAGAAAGCTGAGTGCTGAAGAATTGATGCTTTTGAACTGTGGTGTTGGAGAAGACTCTTGAGAGTCCCTTGGACTGCAAGGAGATCCAACCAGTCCATTCTAAAGGAGATCAGTCTTTGGAAGGACTGATGCTAAAGCTTAAACTCCAGTACTTTGGGCACCCCATAGGAAGAGTTGACTCATTGGAAAAGATTCTGATGCTGGGAGGGGCTGGGGGCAGGAGGAGAAGGGGATGACAGAGGATGAGATGGCTGGATGGCATCACCAACTCGATGGACGTGAGTCTGAGTGAACTCCTGGCGTTGATGATGGACAGAGAGGCCTGGTGTGCTGTGATTCATGGGGTCACAAAGAGTCAGACATAACTGAGCAACTGAACTGAACTGGATGTAGGTATCTAAAAATTATCAAATTTAAATCCTTGTTAAAGTATAGGATATCACTAACAGTTATTCAACACATGGCCTACATATTTTTAAATAATTTCTGTGTGTCCAAGCAATTTTATATGTATATGTATCCCCTTTAAAAAACTTATAACCACATATCTGTGGTAATTACCCCGAAGTTGGCATTATGATAATTTTACAAATGGAGAAACAAAAGCTTATAGGGAACAGATTATTTACTCAATGTGGAGTAGTAAAATTACTGAACAGAATATAGTACCTAAAACTACCAACCTAAATACATAACATGCTTTACTGATTTCATTGGAATATTTTTAAAATGTGTGTTTGTGTGTATGTTTTATTATATAGACACTGCTTGATTTTACCTTTTATTTATTTATTTGGCTGCACCTCATTGCATGCAGAACTTTCCCAACCAGGGATGGAACCCACCTCCCCTGCAGTGGCAATGCAGAGTCTTAATCACCAGGAAGCTCCTTGCTTTTCATTTTACTTAATATATGCTGTCTTCATTGACTGGACCCCCTTAATTCATGTAAGTGATTTATTTTAACATTATGCATTCGTATAAAAAGAATTCTTATATCATTAATACTTTGTCTTTGACATAAAATTCTTTATAAAGACCAGATCTCCAAGTAATTTGGGTACCATTTCCTAAAGTGATATTGCAGACCTGGGCTACTAAAATGTGCAGAGCAAATTTCTAGTTGAGATAATGAAAATTAAGCTTCAAAGACTCTCGTTTGCACAGATCCCTTCTGATGACATAGGATTAGCCTTTGCAAATGTGTTTATTCGGTCATTTCATTCCTCTTAGTGGCCACCAAGACTGTATAAATGTGTGGCTTCACAAGCCCTGGAATCCATTTTTGTAAATCAATATTTAAAACTTGGGCAAGACAACAAAAGAGACACAGATGTAAAGAACAGACTTTTGGACTCCGTGGGAGAAAGCGAGAGTGGGGTGATTTGAGAGAATATCACTGAAACATGTATATTTTCATATGTGAAATAGATCGCCAGTCCAAGTTTGATGCATGAGACAGGGTGCTCAGGGCTGATGCACTGGGATAACCCTGAGGGTGGGGATAGGAAAGGAGGAGGGAGGGAGGTCCAAGATTGGGAACACATGAACAAACATGGCTGATTCATGTGAATGTATGGCAGAAACCACCACAATATTGTAAAGTGAGTAGCCTCCAATTAAAATAAATAAAATATATGTATATCAAAAATAAATAAATAAAATAAAAAGGAGAGGCATCACTTTGTCAACAAAGGTCCAAATAGTCAAAACTATGGTTTCTTCAGTACTCCAGTATGGATGTGAGAGTTGGACCATAAAGAAGACTGAACACCAAAGAATTGATGCTTTTGAACTGTGGTGCTAGAGAAGACTCTTGAGAGCCCTGTAGACAGCAGAGACCAAACCAGCCAATCCTAAAGGAAATCAAATCTGAATATTCATTGGAAGGACTGACACTGAAGCTCCAATACTCTGGCCACCTGATTCAAATAGCTGATTTATTATGAAAAGACTCTGATGCTGGGAAAGATTGAAGGCAGGAGGAGAAGGGGATAACAGAGGATGAGATGGTTGGATGGCATCATTGACTCAGTGGACATGAATTTGAGCAAGCTCTGAGAGATGGTAAAAGACAGAAGCCTGGCATGCTGCAGTCCATGGGTTTGCAAAGAGTCAGACACAATTTAGCAACTGAACAACAACAGCAACACCCAGGGGGCCTAGTGCTAGTTATTTAATCTTTTTGTGGCTTTGTTTCCTCATTTATAAATTTGGAAAAAAGAAAAAAATATGTCATTCCTACAGTTGTGTGGGACTAAAATGTATTTTAAAAAAACTTGGTTAAACCCACCTCATTAAGGCACTTTTGTCAAATCTCCCTTTTGTTTTGATTTTTTTATTACTCCTCAGAATTTTCTGTATTTTCAAACTTGATATTATTACCCAGGTCTCCCACACTGCAGGCAGACATTTTAACCTCTGCGCCACCAGGGAAGCCCCAGATTATAAAAAATAACACATTGTAAAAGTATTATTGGTTTTATCTGAAACTCAAATTATATATACTCTAGTCCTGACTCTGTTTTCAAATCTGTGTGATGTTAGTTTAGTGTTAGTTGCTCAGTTGTGTCCAGTTCTTTGTGAGCCCATGGACTGAAACCCACCAAGATTCTCTGTCCAGGCTTGTCTGTCGATTTCCCAGGCAAGAATATTGGAGTGGGTTGCCATTCCCTTCTTTAGGGGATCTTCCCAACCCAGGGATTAAACCTGTGTCTCTTATGTCTTCTGCTTTGGCAGGTAGGTTCTTTACCAGCAGCACCACCTGGGAAGTTCAAGCACTTCTCTTCTCTGAGCCTGTTTCCCTAGATGGAAAAAAGGGAGATTCCTTCCTGTTCAGAAACCTTATGTGTTATGTCAGAGTTGAATCAGTGTTAGTTTGGGGGCAGTACAATTGTAGATGACTTCACT
The DNA here is from genome assembly GCF_016772045.2 of Ovis aries. Classification (NCBI taxonomy): domain Eukaryota; kingdom Metazoa; phylum Chordata; class Mammalia; order Artiodactyla; family Bovidae; genus Ovis; species Ovis aries. Next base: position 64,577,616 of record NC_056059.1, on the reverse strand, counting down.
TATGAATTTTCTTTTCTCTATATTTCATACTTTTTTATAATGATATGGTTTTAGTTTATCTTTCATTCTCACAGTTTGGCAGTGTTAACATATTCACATTATGGTACAACCAAGACCCCTAGAACATTTCCAGCTCACAAAACTGAGCTCTGTACCCATTGAACAACTCCCCATTTTCTCTTCCTTTTAGTTCCTGGAAAATACCATTCAACTTTCTATTTCTATGAGTTTGACATACTTAGATATCTCATATAAATGGAATTATACAGTATTTGTCTTTTTGTGACTGGTTTTTATCACTTAGCAAAACATCCTCAAGGTTCATCTATGTTGTAATATACAACAATTTCCTTCTCTTGAAAAGCCGGATTGTGTGCATGATAGTTTTTGTTTGTTCACCCAACAGTGGAGCTTTAGCTTGCTTTCTCCTCTTGGCTATTGTGAATAATGCTGCAACAAACATGGGTGTACCAATATCTCCTTGAGATTCTACTGACTGTTATTTTGGATACATATCCAGAAGTGGAATTTCTGGATCATCTGGCAATTCTATTTTTAATTTTTCCAAAAACCATGCATATTGTTTTCCATAGAGGCTGCAGCATTGTGCGTTCCCATCAGTAATACACAAGAGTTTTGATTGTTGCACATCTTCTTTGGAGAATGTCTATTCAAGCCCTGTGTACATTTATTCATTTATTAATCAGGTTGCTTTGTTGCTGAGTTGTAGGTGTTCATTATTCTATATATTTAACCCCTTATCAAATATGATTTTCAAATGTTTCCTCCTACTCTATATGTTGAATTTCTACAGTTTGTTGGTTGTTTCCTTTCATATGAAGAAGTTTGTAATTTTAATCCAGTTCAATTTGTTTTATTTACAGACTGTTTTTGGTGACATATCTAAGACATAATGTCAATCCAGTGTCATCAAGCTTTTTCCCTATATTCTAGTACTTTTTATAGTTTTAAGTCTTATATTTAGGTTTTTAATCATCTTGAGTTAATTTTTGTAATATTGTAAAAACTCCAATTTTATTCTTTTGCTTCTGGATCTTCAGTTTTCAAAATACTGGTAAAGAAATTATCCTTTCCTCCTAGTGTGGTCTTGGCACCCTTTTCAAAGATCTTATGGCCATATATGGGAGAGTTTATTCTTGGTCTATCTTGTTCTATTGGTCTATTTGTCTTTGTACCAGTACCGTACTTTTTTATTACTCTACCTTTGTAATATAATTTGAAATCAGGAATTTCCATTCTTCTAAAAATGTTTGCATTACTTTGTGAATAGTAGCCTCACTGAGATATAATTCACATAATATAAAATTCAGCCTTTTAAAACGTACAGTTTATTTTTAGGACATTCACAAAATAGTGCCAATATAATCACTATCTATTTAAGACTGTAATCTCTCCAGAAAGAAGCCCCATAATCATTAACAATCACTCCCCATTTCCTTCTCTTTCTCTTGACAGCAATTCACTGATTTTCTGTCTCCATGGATTTACCTATACTGGACATTTTATAGAAGTGAAATTATTCAATATGTTGCCCTTTATGACTGGCTTCTTTCATTTCACAAAACATTTTCAGGTACATCCATGTTATAGCATAAATGAGTACCTCATTTCTTTGTATTGCTAACTAGTATTTCATAGTGTGGATATACCATACTTTGTTCATCCATTCATCATTTAATGGACATTTAGGTTGTTTCTGCTTTTCTTGTTATCACAAATAATGTCATGGACTTGACTTTAACACAGGTGTCAAAAATGGACAAGCCAAATTGCTTTCCCTAGATAAAATATAGATGTATAATTTTCAAAGTAAGCATAATGTTAGTCATAATTTAAAAATATGTGATGAATTACAATAAAATACTAATATCTATTACCAATTTGGGTTTTAAAAGTGAACTTTAGGTAGAATTAACTATACCAGTATACTAAGCCTACCTCCACAATAAATGCTGGGTTTACTGGCTAAAAAAATAACCCAAACAGTATATTAAAAGCATCTTTGATAAACCGCTTTATTTCCATAATTTCTGATTCTTTCTATACTGGTGGGATTAACATAGACTAAGAGTTATTTCCAAATTTGCTGGCATATTGAGTGCAGCACATTCACAGCATCATCTTTCAGGATTTGAAATAGCTCCACTGGAATTCCATCACCTCCACTAGCTTTGTTCATAGTGATGCTTTCTAAGGCCCACTTGACTTCACATTCCAGGATGTCTGGCTCTAGATGAGTGATCGCACCATCATGATTATCTGGGTCATGAAGATCTTTTTTGTACAGTTCTTCTGTGTATTCTTGCTACCTCTTCTTAATATCTTCTGCTTCTGTTAGGTCCATACCATTTCTGTCCTTTATCAAGCCCATCTTTGCATGAAATGTTCCCTTGGTATCTCTAATTTTCTTGAAGAGATCTCTAGTCTTTCCCATTTTGTTGTTTTCCTCTATTTCTTTGCACTGAACGCTGAGGAAGGCTTTCTTATCTCTTCTTGCTATTCTTTGGAACTCTGCATTCAGATGCTTGTATCTTTCCTTTTCTCCTTTGCTTTTCACTTCTCTTCCTTTCACAGCTATTTGTAAGGCCTCCTCAGACAGCCATTTTGCTGTTTTACATTTCTTTTCCATGGGAATGGTCTTGATCCCTGTCTCCTGTACAAGGTCACAAACCTCCGTCTATAGTTCATCAGGCACTCTATCTATCAGATCTAGTCCCTTAAATCTATTTCTCACTCCCACTGTATAATCATAAGGGATTTGATTTAGGTCATACCTGAATGGTCTAGTGGTTTTCCCTACTTTCTTCAATTTAAGTCTGAATCTGGCAATAAGGACTTCATGATCTGAGCCACAGTCATCTCCTGGTCTTGTTTATATTGACTGTATAGAGCTTCTTCATCTTTGGCTGCAAAGAATATAATCATTCTGATTTTGGTGTTGACCATCTGGTGACATTACTTTTCCAACAAAGGTCTGTCTAGTCAAGGCTATGGTTTTTCCTGTGGTCATGTATGGATGTGAGAGTTGGACTGTGAAGAAAGCTGAGCACCGAAAAATTGATGCTTTTGAACTGTGCTGTTGGAGAAGACTATTGAGAGTCCTTTGGACTGCAAGGAGATCCAACCAGTCCATTCTGAAGGAGATCAACCCTGGGATTTCTTTGGAAGGAATGATGCTAAAGCTGAAACTCCAGTACTTTGGCCACCTCATGCAAAGATTCGATTTATTGGAAAAGACCCTGATGCTGGGAGGGATTGGGGGGCAGGAGGAGAAGGGGATGACAGAGGATGAGATGGCTGGATGGCATCACTGACTCGATGGACGTGAGTCTAAGTGAACTCCAGGAGTTGGTGATGGACAGGGAGGCCTGGTGTGCTGCGATTCATGGGGTCACAAAGAGTCAAACACGACTGAGTGACTGAACTGAACTTAACTGAAGGGTTATTTCAAGAAAGATGGAGAAATTTTAATTAATTTCTTCTTATTCAGTCGCTCAGTCATGTCCGACTCTTTGCCTAACCCATGGACTGCTGCACACCAGGCTTCCTTGTGTGACACCATTTCCCTGAGTCTGCTCAAACTCATGTCCATTGAGTCAGTGATGCATCTAACCACCTCTTCCTCTGCCACCCCCTTCTCCTGCTCTCAATGTTTCCCAGCATCAGAGTCTTTTCCAGTCAGTTGGCTCTTTGTATCAGGTAGCCAAGTATTGGAGCTTCAGCTTCAGCATCATTCCTTCCAGTGAATATTTAGGGTTGATTTTCTTTAGGATTAACTGGTTTGATCTCCTTGCTGTCCAAAGGACTCTTAAGAGTCTTCTCCAACACCACAGTTCAGAAGCATCAATTGTTTGACACTCAGCCTTCTTTAGAGTCCAACTCACACATTCATACATAACTACTGGAAAAACCATAGCTTTGATTATAAGGACATTTGTCAACAAAATGATGTCTCTCCTTTTTAATACTCTGTCTAGGTTTGTCATAGCTTTTCTACCATGGAGCAAGCATCTTTTAATTTCATGTCTGCAGTCACCATCTGTGGTGATTTTGGAGCCCAAGAAAATAAAGTCTGTCACTGTTTCCATTGTTCCCCTATCTATTTGCTATGAAGTGATGGGACCAGAAGCCATGATCTTAGTTTTCTGAATGTTGAGTTCTATGCCAGCTTTTTCACTCTCCTCTTTCACTTTCATCAAGAGGCTGTTTAGTTCTTCTTCACTTTCTGCCATTAGGGTGGTGTCATCTGCATATCTGTCTGTATTGATAATTTTCCCAGTAATCTTGAGTCCAGCTTGTGCTTCATCCAGCCTGGGATTTTGCATGATGTACTCTGGATATAAGTTAAATAAGCAGGGTGACAATATACAGCTTTTTTTTTTATAATTTTTTTTAAATTTATTTTTTAATCTTTAATTCTTACATGTGTTCCCAAACATGAACCCCCCTCCCACCTCCCTCCCCATAACATCTCTCTGGGTCATCCCCATGCACCAGCCCCAAGCATGCTGCATCCTGCGTCAGACATAGACTGGCGATTCAATTCTTACATGATAGTATACATGTTAGAATGTCATTCTCCCAAATCATCCCACCCTCTCCCTCTCCCTCTGAGTCCAAAAGTCTGTTATACACATCTGTGTCTCTTTCCCTGTCTTGCATACAGGGTCGTCATTGCCATCTTCCTAAATTCCATATATATGTGTTAGTATACTGTATTGGTGTTTTTCTTTCTGGCTTACTTCACTCTGTATAATCGGCTCCAGTTTCATCCATCTCATCAGAACTGATTCAAATGAATTCTTTTTAACGGCTGAGTAATACTCCATTGTGTATATGTACCACAGCTTTCTTATCCATTCATCTGCTGATGGACATCTAGGTTGTTTCCATGTCCTGGCTATTATAAACAGTGCTGCGATGAACATTGGGGTACATGTGTCTCTTTCAATTCTGGTTTCCTGGGTGTGTATGCCCAGAAGTGGGATTGCTGGGTCATAAGGTAGTTCTATTTGCAATTTTTTAAGGAATCTCCACACTGTTCTCCATAGTGGCTGTACTAGTTTGCATTCCCACCAACAGTGTAGGAGGGTTCCCTTTTCTCCACACCCTCTCCAGCATTTAGGATCCTCTATGATCCACCTCCCAGAATTCTGGAAATAAAAGCAAAAATAAACAAATGGGATCTAATTAAAATTAAAAGCTTCTGCACAACAAAGGAAAATATAAGCAAGGTGAAAAGACAGCCTTCTGAATGGGAGAAAATAATAGCGAATGAAGCAACTGACAAACAACTAATCTCAAAAATATACAAGCAACTTATGCAGCTCAATTCCAGAAAAATAAACGACCCAATCCAAAAATGGGCCAAAGAACTAAATAGACATTTCTCCAAAGAAGACATACGGATGGCTAACAAACACATGAAAAGATGCTCAACATCACTCATTATTAGAGAAATGCAAATCAAAACCACAATGAGGTACCACTTCACACCAGTCAGAATGGCTATGATCCAAAAATCTGCAATATACAGCTTTGACATACTCCTTTCTCAACTTTGAACCAGTCCACTGTTCCATGTCCAGTTCTAACTATTGCCTCTTGACCTACATACAGGTTCCTTAGGAGTCAGGTAAGGTGTTCTAGTATTCCCAGCTCTTTGATCCATACAGTCAAAGGGTTTAGTGTAGTAAGTGAAGCAGTAGTAGATTTTTTCTGAAATTCTCTTGCTTTTTCTATGATACAACAGATATTGGCAATTTGATCTCTGGTTCCTCTGTCGTGTCTATATTCAGCTTGAACATCTGGTTCACATATTGTTGAAGCCTAGCTTAAAGGATTTTGAGCATTACCTTGCTAGTATGTGAAATGAGCACAATTTTACAGTAGTTTGAACATTCTTTGGCATTGCCCTCCTTTGTGATTGGAATGAAAACTGACCTTTTCCAGTCCTGTGGCCACTGCTGAGTTTTCCAAATTTGTTGGCATACTGAGTGCAGTGCTTTTATAGCATCATCTTTTAGGGTTTGAAATAGCTGGAATTCCATTGCCTCTACTAGCTTTGTTCATATTAAGGCCCACTTCCTAAGGCCCACTTGACATCATGCTTCAGGATGTCTGGTTCTAGGTGAGTGACCACACCATCATATTTATCTGGGTCATTAAGATCATTTTTTGTGTATTTTCTGCTGTGTATTCTTAACACTTCTTAATCTCTTATGCTTATGTCAGGTCCTTACCATTTATGTCCTTTATTGTGCTCATCATTGCATTAAATGTTCCCTTAGTATCACTCATATTTTTTAAATTTTATTTATTTTTATTGGGGAATAATTACATTATGATGGTTTTTGCTATATGTAAACATGAATCAGCCATAGGCATTCATGTGTCACTCCATCCTGAAGCCCTCTCCCACCTCCCTCCCACTCTATCCCTCTAGGTTGCCACAGAGCACCAGCTTTGGGTGCCCTGCTTCATGCATCAGTCTCTCACTGGTCATCTATATTACATATGATAATATATATGTTTCAGTGCTATTCTCTCAAATCATCCCACCGACTCCTCCCACTGAGTCCAAAAGTCTGTTCTTTACATCTGTGTCTCCTTTGCTGCCCCATAGGTAGGATCCTTGGTATTATTCTTCTGCTGCTAAGTCGCTTCAGTCATGTCCAACTCTGTGCGACCCCATAGATGGCAGCCCACTAGGCTCCTCTGTCTCTGGGATTCTCCAGGCAAGAATACTGGAGTGGGTTGCCATTTCCTTCTCCAATGCATGAAAGTGAAAAGCAAAAGTGAAGTCCCTAAGTCGTGCCCGACTCTTAGCGTCCCCATGGACTGCAGCCTACCAGGCTCCTCCATTCATAGGATTTTCCAGGCAAGAGTACTGGAGTGGGGTGCCATTGCCTTCTCTGATTACTCTTCTAGAGTCCATATATGTGTTAATATATAGTATATGTCTTTCTTTTTCTTACTTCACTCTGTATACTAGGCTCTAAGTTCATCCACCACATTAGAACTGAATCAAATGTGTTCCTTTTTATAGCTGAGGAATATTCCATTGTGTACATGTACACAACTTCTTATCCATTCATCTGTCAATGGACATTCTGGTTGCTTCCATGTCCTAACTATTGTAAATAGTGCTGCAATGAATATTGAGGTACATGTGTCTCTCTCGATTCTGGTTTCTTTGCAGTATATGCCCAGCAGTGGCATTTCTGAGTCATATGGCAGTTCTTTTCTCAGTTTTTAAGGAATCGCCACACTCTTCTCCACATTCCCACCAACAGTTTAAGAGGGTTCCATTTTCTCCACACCCTCTCCAGCATTTATTGTTTGTAGATTCTGATGATGGCCATTCTGACCAATGTGAGATGATACCTCATGGTGGTTTTGATTTGCATTTTCTGATAATTAGTGATGTTGCACATCTTTTCATGTGTTTATTAGTCATCCATATGTCTTCTTTGGAGAAATATCTGTTTAGGTCTTCCTCCCACTTTTTGATAGGCTTGTTCGCTTATCTGGTATTAAGCTGCATGAGCTACTTGTATATTTTGGAGATTGATTCTTTGTCAGTTTTTTGATTTGCTATTAGTTTCTCCCATTCTAAAGACTGTCTTTTCACCTTACTTACAGTTTCCTTCATTGTGCAAAAGCTTTAAAGTTTAGTACGTCCCATTTCTTTACTTTGGTTTTTATTTCCATTACTCTGGGAGGTGGGTTACAGAGGATCTTGCTGTGATTTATGTCAGAGAGTGTTCTACCTATGTTTTCCTCTAAGACTTAAATAGTTTCTGGTCTTGCATTTAGGCCTTTAATCCATTTTGAGTTTATTTTTGTGTATGGCGTTAGGAAGTGTTCTAGTTTCATTCTTTTATGACCTGTTTTCCCAGCACCACTTGTTGAAGAGGCTGTCTTTGCTTCATTGTATATTTTTTGCCTCCTGTCAAGTATAAGGTGTGTGGATTTATCTCCAGACTTTCTGTTTTGTTCCACTGATCTATATTTCTCTCTTTGTGCCAGTACCATAGTGTTTTGATGACTGTAGCTTTGTAATATAGACTGAAGACAGGAAGGTTAATTCCTTCAGCTCCATTATTTATCAAAATTGCTTTGGCTACTTGAGGTCTTTTGTGTTTCCATACAAATTGTGAAATTATTTGTTTTAGTTCTGTGAAAAATACCATTGGTAGTTTGGTAGGGAATGCAGTGAATCTATAGGTTGCTTCGGATAGTATACTTATTTTCACTATATTGATTTTTCCAATCCAAGAACATGGCATATTTCTCCATCTATTTGTGTCCTCTTTGATTTCTTTCATAGTGTTTTATAATTTTTCTGTATACAGGTGTTTTATATCTTTAGGTAAATTTATTCCTAAGTATTTTATTGTTTTCATTGCAATGGTGAATGGGATTGTTTCCTTAATTTCTCTTTCTGATTTTTCATTGTTAGTGTATAGGAATGCAAAGGATTTATGTGTTTTCACTTTATATCCTGCAACTTTACTATATTCATTGATTAGCTCTAGTAGTTTTCTGGTGGCATCTTTAGGATTTTCTATGTAGAGGATCATGTCCTCTGAAAACAGTGAGAGTTTTGCTTCTTCTTTTCCAGTCTGGATTCCTTTTATTTTTCTTCTCTGATTCCTGTGGTTAAGACTTTCAAAACTACGCTGAATAGTAGTGGTGAAAGTGGGCACCCTTGTCTTATTCTGATTTTAGAGGAATTGCTCTCAGTTTTTTGCCATTGAGGATTATGTTGGCTGTGGATTTGTTGTATATGGCCTTTATTATCTTGAGGTATGTTCCTTCTTTGCCTACTTTCTGGAGAGTTTTTATCATAAATGGGTGTTGAATGTTGTCAAAGGCTTTCTCTGCATCTATTGAAACAATCATATGTTTTTTTTATCTTTCAGTTTGTTAATATTTTGTATCACATTTATTTGTGAATATTGAATCCTTGCATCCCTGGAATAAAGCCTACTTGATCATGCCTATGATATTTTTAATATGTTGTTGGGATCTCTTTGTTATAATTCTGTTGAGGATTTTTGCATCTATGTTCATCAGTGATATTGGCATGTAGTTTTCTGGTTAAAGACTTCCCTGGTGGCTCAGACAGTCAAGCATCTGCCTACAATGCAGGAGACCCAGGTTCGATTTCTGGGTCAGGAAGATTTCCTGGAGAGGAAATGGCAATACACTCCAGTACTCTTGCCTGAAAAATCCCATTTTTGAGGGAATCCTATGGAGGAGCCTGGTAGGCTCCAGGCCATGGAGCTGCAAAGAGTCAGACACAACTGAGCAACTTCACTTTCCTTCTTTGTTTCTTTTTTTTCTTTTCTTTTCTATTTTACAGAGGCTTTGTCTGGTTTTGGTATCAGGGTGTTGGTAGCCTCATAGGATAACTTGGAGAGTTTTCCTTCCTCTGCAATTCTCTTATTATCTTGGAGACCTCTAGTCTTTCCCATTCTATTCTTTTCCTCTATTTCTTTGCATTGTTCGTTTAAGAAGGCTTGAAATTCTTTGAAACTCTACATTCAGATGAGTATATCTTTCCCTTTCTCCTTTGCCTTTCACTTCTCTTCTCAGCTAATTGTAAGTCTCCTTAGGCAACCATTTTGCATTGTTGCATTTCTTTTCCTTGCAGATGGTTTTGGTCACCACCTCACTGCATAGTGTTATGAACCTCTACCTATAGTTCTTCAGGCACTTTGTCTGTCAAATCTAATCCCTTTAATCTATGTGCCACTTCCACTGTATAATGATAAGTGATTTAAGTCATTCCTGAATGGTCTAGTGGTTTTCCCTACTTTAAATCTGAATTTTGCAATAAGAAGCTCATGATCAGTGCCACAGTCAGCTCCCAGTCTTGTTTTTTGCTGATTGTATGGAGGTTCTCCATCTTTGTCTGCAAAGAATACAGTCAATCTGATTTTGGTATTGACCATCTGGTGATATCCATGTGTAGAGTTGTCTCTAGTGTTGTTGGAAGAGGTTGTTTGCTATGACCAGTGCAAATTTAATTAATTGGCTCATACTGTTATGGGAGCTGGCAAGACTTTAATCTGTAGGGCAGGTCAGCAGGCTAGAACCTCAGGCAGAACTTTTATTACAGACTTGAGGCAGAATTGCTTTTTCTTCAGGAAACCTTAGGTCTTGCTCTTGAGATCTTTCAGCTGATTAAATGAGCTGCAGTCTTTAAGTAAAGATTTACTTAAAGTCAGTAATTTTAAATGTAAATAATGTCTACAAAATACCTTCACAGCAATATCAAGATGAGTGTTTGACCAGGTAACTAGCTACCATGGCCTAAATGATTATAATATATATTTTTTTCTTAATTTAGCACTGTCTTCTATTAAATGTAGCCTGTAAAAATATAGTATATGTAACTATCTCCTTTTTCATTTTAAATTTATTTGGAAACAAATACAACATTGAATGTATTCTCTATAAAGAAAGCACTATTTTATATTGTTTTAAAATTGGATAGTCTAAGTTCTAATGTACACTCATTGAACATAATTGCTTAAATGATGGCCTACTATTTTACTGTCTTTTATGTTGCATTCAACATACTTTATTTTCTTCTATTTTATGTACATATTTATTTCCATGAAAAAGTACTTGGAAATGATATAAGATGGGACAGAATTCAGAAAAGATGATTGTAAGGAGAAAAGAGATAGATTTAAAACTATTAACATTAGAGGAGAAGTAGAGTCATTTATTTTCTACTCCACCCATCTCCCTCTGGTGCATATATCCTCTTACTAATGCTTGTGAATGTCAGCAGTACTACTGGTAATTTGAAAGGAATGGAAATATTCTACAGGTAGAAAATTATCCCCTTAGGTCTTGAACTCTGGACAGGTAGCAATTTCACTCTGATTATAGCTAACACTCTAAAGGAAATTTTTAGCCCAGAGATTTATTTTTCATCACCTTTTGCATGTTGAAAAGCAGCCATATAGAATATCAAAAGTTATTCAATTCTAAGGGTTTTTTTTTTTTTTGGGGGGGGGGGGAGTAGAGGAAGGTTTTTATGTAGGCAAGGAGACAGGGTGGCTTATGCCTCCAAAAGTCCCAAACTCTCTGAAGGGTCTTAGAAAAGCACTTTTCTTTTTTTAAAGGATTTCTTCCTTATAGATGTGTTTAGTATTATATACCACTTTAGATCTGTAGATATATTCATCTAATGTATTAACAAAAAACCTAAAAACTCAGCGTGATAAAACCCAGAATATATTCATCTGAAAATAACCTTGGTTTATTAATCTAAACACAATTTTTGAACTGTTTAAGATATTCGTTTTCTTTAATTCTGTTTACAAGCCTAAAAACTTGGCAAAAATAATTCCTAAGTCCTAAAGCAACTCTTTCAAAAACTCCAAATATTATTAAATTCCTTTTGAAGAAAGCACTTTGTACCAAAAAGCATTATTAGTCCTAAAACTAATTTCCTTCCTGATGAGGACTCGCAAGCATTTAGTTTTTTTTTTAGAAAATGGAAAATGCTATTAATGTCCATTCTAAACTAGGTATTAGAAAAAGAATGGAGGGGAAAAAATGTGACAGAAATTTGCTTTGGCATAGGCTTGTCAGTAAATTTTTGGTAGGTTAACCAAAGCTATAAGACATGCAGTCATAGTTTCAGAGATTATTGCAATATATCAATAATATGGAATCTTCAAGAATTGGTAAAAGAAAAGATTTGTAATATACTCTATAGATAGCTAACGCTAAAATCATGGTGTGCAATGTTGATAAACCAATAGGTTTGTCTACATAAATATTAAATTTCTGTTAGGTAGCATTAACTTATCCTATATAAAACTTATATTCTACACCAAAAGGAAAACATTTTAATGCAACTTTGGGAAATTGTTGGAATTTTTATCCTAATGTCAAATAAGAAAAAATACGTAAATTTTACTTTACGTAGTTTGGAAAATTTGTTTCATTTCCTTCATTTATTTAATAAAACCATTTAAACAGTATAGCATAAAACATCAATAGTGAACTAAAGAGCCTCTGACAGAACAATTTGCATCTTCCTTGTTATATTCCTGCCTTTATATTCTTCTATAATGAAGATGATCAGTCATCCCTGTAATTCAGAATGAACAGAGCTGGTTAGAAAACAAAATAAGCAATTTTTAAAAATGCATGTACACCCATGGTGGAGTCATGTCAATGTATGGCAAAACCAATACAGTACTGTAAAGTAAAATAAAGCAAAAATTAAAAAAAAAAAGTGACAGAATCCATACCTCCAAAGAATTATTTAATTTAATGGATGTGAAATGTAGGCATCATGATTTAAAAAAAAAAAAAAAAAACTCCTAAATTACTGTATTTGTTTCAAGGTGTTTCCTTTGTGGTTTTTTTAAAATTTTTATTTTATATTTGCATGTAGTTGATTTATAAAGTTGTATTAGTTTCAAGTGCACAGCAAAGTAATTCAGTTATATATAGATCCATTTTTTCTCAGATTCTTTCCCCATATAGTATTACATCAAGCTTTGGAGGGTGCAATAGAAGATAACTAAAGACTCCTTCTTCCCTTCCCCAACCTTAAAACATAAATATAATATACATTGTGTTTATATTTGTGGATTGATCACTTGGTTGGAGGTGATCTGAAGGTGTCTCAGGCAGTAATTATTTTTTTCTTGGAGTATAATTGTTTAACAATACTGTGCTAGTTTCTGCTGTACAACAAAGCAAATCAGCTGTGTGTATCCCATCCCATCCCTCTTGTGCCTCCTTCCCATGGTCCCATTTCACTCCTTTACGTCATCACAGAGCACCAAACTGAGCTCCCTGTGCTATAAGCAGCTTCCCACCAGCTATCTATTTTACACATGGTAGTATGTATGTATGTATGTGTATATATATATATATGTCAATGCTATTTTCTCTCCACTTGCCGCCGCCCCCCCCAATATCTTCCCCCGGTTGTGACCACAGGTACGTTCTCTACATCTGCATCTCTATTCTTGCCCTGCAAGTAGGTTCACCAGTACCATTTTTCTAGATTCCATATATATGCATTTATATATTATATTGGTTTTTCTCTTTGTTTTGTATGACAGGGTTTAGGTTCATCCACATCACTGCAAGTGAGTGAATCTTTTTTTCTTTTTAATCACTGAGTAATATTCCATTGTGTGTATGTGTGTGTGTATATATATATATATATATCACATCTTCTTTATCCATTCCTCTGTCGATGGACATCTAGGTTGCTTCCAAGTCCTATTATAAATAGTGCTGCAGTGAACAGTGGGGTATATGTGTCTTGTTGAGTTATGGTTTTCTTGGGGTATATGCCCAGTAGTGGGATTTCTGGGTCATATGGTAGTTCTATGTTTAGTTTTTCAAGGAACCTCCATACTGTTCTCCATAGTGGCTGTATCAATTTACATTTCCAACAACTGTGCAAGAGGGTTCCCTTTTCTCTACATCCTCCCCAGTGTTTGTTGGTGATGCGTTTAATATTGTCTCAGAGGTCTGAGTTCTTTTCATTATTTTATCTTTATTCTGCTCCTCAGCATTTATATCTACCAATCTGTCTTCCAGCTTACTTACCCATTCTTCTGCCTCAGTTATTATATTAATTCCTATTTTTATTTTCAGACACATTATCTGAAAATTATCAATGTTTATGTTTATTGCCATTTTCATAATTGTTTTGAGTTCATTTTCGTGGACATTTTTCTTCTTTTGTGATTCCTGGCTAGAGAAGCTCCTTTAGCATTTGTCGTAAGGCTGCTTTTGTGGTGCTGAGCTGTCTTAGCTTTTTCTTGACTGTAAAGCTTGTGATTTCTCCATCAAATCTGAATGAGATCATTGCTGGCTCGACTAATCTTGGTTGTAGGTTTTTCCCTTCTGTCACTTTAAATATATCCTGCTACTCCCTTCTGACCTGCAGAGTTTTTGCCAAAAAATCAGCTAATAGCCATAGGGGATTCCCTTGTATATTATTTTTTGCTTTTTCCTTGCTGCTTTTAATATTTTTCTTTGTATTTAATTTTTGTTATTTTGGTTAATATGTGTTCTGGTGTGTTTTTCCTAGGTTTTATCCTGTCTGGGATTCTCTGTGCTTCCTGTACTTCAGCGGCTATTTCCTTTCCCATGTTAGGGAAGTTTTCCACTTTAATCCCATCAAATAATCTTCTCAGACCCCTTCTCTCCTTCTTCTGGGATCCTATAAATCAAATGTTAGTGTGTTTAATAGTGTTTCAGAGATCTCTGAGACTATACTCAATCTTGTCATTATTTTATCTTTATTCTGTCCCTCAGCAGTTATTTCCATCATTCTGTCTTCCAGCTCACTTATTAGCTCACCATTCTTCTGCCTCAATTATTCTGCTATTGATTCCTTCTATAGTGTTTTTAATTTTAGTTATTGTGTTGTTTGACATTGTTTTCTCTTTAGTTCTTCCTGATTCTTGTTAAATGTTTCTTGCATTTTCTACATTCTATTTTCAAGATTTTAGAACATCTTTGTTCCTGAAAAAAATGATAGTACATTCTTTATACTCAACTCTTTTTCAGATAGGTTGCCTATTCCTTCTTCATGTATTTGGTCTTGTATGTGTTTACCTTGCTCCTTCATCTGTAACGTATTTATTGTTGTCTCATTTCTTGATGGGTGGGACTGTGTTCCTGTCTTATTAGTTGTTTTGACTGAGGTTTCCAGCAGTGGAGTTTGCAGTAAGCTGGGTAGAGCCAGGTCTTGGTATTGAGATGTGGACCTCTGGGATACCTCACTCTGATTAATATTCACCTGGGGCCTGACATTCTCTGTTAGTCCAGCAGTTCAGACTTGCACTAACAAATCCAAGGAGCTCCCACGACAGGAGCTGAGGCCCAATCTCCATCCCATAAACTGAGACCCTGGAAGCCACCAGGTGCAGAAAAAAATAAAATAAAAAGAGGGGGGTGGACAGAACAATAACATAATAAAAAATAAATTGTAAAAGCTAACAGGTATATTATGGAAAAAATCAGAATATATATGAGACAACCACTGGAGAGTAAAACCTAACTCCATATCAAAGGACAAGAAAAAAATAAAACAGAAAAAACCTTGGCTATGGGGGAGTAGGATGTAGATTCAGAACCTATGCTAAGAAAAGACCCTGAGAGAGGGGTCTGAAGTGGAGGATCAAGCTTGGGGCCCCAAGGGGTACCACAGGCCATGTGGATGGGGAACACCAGGCAGGTTACCCTGATCTTCTAAGCCCAGAGGGAGCCTCTTTTATGACCACAGGACCTCCACAGGTGGAGAAGGCCCTGGAAATTGTGAAGGACTAGGCCTGGGGCCTCTGGAGGCTGCTTGGGGCTGAGTGGGCCAGAGAACTGCAGTTGCTTCCCCTGATCCTCCAACCCAGTAAAGGTCCCCTCAACTGGCCTAGATTTTCCTCCTTCCCATTCCCTCTCATGCCCCTTGTGCCAACTCAGGCAGAGGGGTGCTGGAGAACAGAGGAGCCTTAGGTAGCTCCCTGGGCCAAGTGGATAAGGAGAAGGAACTCCAAGTGCAGCTCTCCAACCCATGAGGGTGCCTCCTCCTCTATGCAGATCCCCCAGAGACAAATGTACTTTTCTGGGTATGAGAACCATTCCACTCTCACAGCTGCCCCCCAGGTGTTCTGGTCCTATCCGGCCTCCACTTCCCCTCTTCTCCTTGCTCCCCCAACATCCTACTTCGTTGCTGGAATTTCTGCCATCTGCCTGGTTGTCAGAGGTCCCCCACCTGTGTCTGGTAAGTAACCTAGTTGTGGGGAGACATGGACTGCATGTCTTCCCTCTCTGCCATCTTGGCTCTGCCTTGTACAACCTGTAGCCATATTTTTGATATATTTTTGGAAGGAGATGAGCTCCATGTCCTATGCCTCTGCTGTCTTGATCTTGTCCATCCTTTAGTTCATTTTAAATGGAAAGAATAATAAGACCAAATTCTGTTTATGAGTTAGTACACAATTATTTTGCAAAGCTCCTTAATGAAAGCACTTGATAATATTAATAAGAATATTTTAATATATTACATATTATTATTTGGAGTTCAAATAATGCCCATCTTAGAGGAAATATGTGAGCTTTTTAATCTTTTAACTAATTCTGCTATCACATTGATTATCACTCAGTAGCATTTTATCTCTCATCACTAGTGTATATGAATATGTTGTTTATTATTAATTTGTGATTAATGTTTCTGTGGTGACTGGTCTAAGATTCTTTACTTATTTATAAAAATCTTAACACATAGTATTAAAATTTTCAGAGATAAAATAATAGGTTATTATGAACAATTCACAAAGAAATTTCTACACTACAAAAATACCTTAAAAATAAAATTTTAAATATAAAATTATCTCAGTTACATATTGAATTATTTGATATATTTTATTCAATCAAAATTTATTATGTATAAAATACCCACATGTAAACAAGTAAATTTGGATCACATAGAGGAATTCACAAGGCTGTATATATTGTCACCCTGCTTATTTAACTTATATGCAGAGTACATCATGAGAAATACTGGACTGGAAGAAACACAAGCTGGAATCAAGATTGCTGGGAGAAATATCAATAACCTCAGATATGCAGATGATACCACCATTATGGCAGAAAGTGAAAAGGAACTAAATCCTCTTGATGAAAGTGAAAGAGGAGAGTGAAAAAGTTGGCTAAAGCTCAACATTCAGAAAACGAAGATCATGGCATCCGGTCCCATCATTTCATGGGAAGTAGATGGGGAAACAGTGGAAACAGTGTCAGACTTTATTTTGGGGGGCTCCAAAAATATGCCAGCAAATTTGGAAAACTCAGCAGTGGCCACAGGACTGGAAAAGATCAGTTTTCATTCCAATCCCAAAGAAAGGCAATGCCAAAGAATGCTCAACCTACTGCACAATTGCACTCATCTCAAACATTAGCAAAGTAATGCTCAAAATTCTCCAAGCCAGGCTTCAACAGTACATGAACTGTGAACTTCCAGATGTTCAAGGTGGATTTAGAAAAGGCAGAGGAACCAGAGATCAAATTGACAACATCTGTTGGACCATTGAAAAACCAAGAGATCCAGAAAGACATCTGCTTTATTAACTATGCCAAAGCCTTTGACTGTGTGGATCACAACAAACCGCAGAAAACTCTTGAAAAGTTGGGAATACCAGACCACCTTACCTGCCTCCTGAGAAAGCTGTAGGCAGGTCAAGAAGCAATAGTTAGAACTGAACATGAAACAATAGACTGGTTCCAAATTGAGAAAGGAGTACATCAAGCCTGTATATTGTCACCCTGCTATTTAACTTATATGAAGAGTACCTCATGTGAAATGCCGGACTGGTTGAAGCACAAGCTGGAATAAAGATTGCTGAGAGAAATATCAATAATGTCAGATATTAAGTTAAATGTTTCTGTAGCAGCACTGTCCTTTGAAACTTAAATAAAAGAGGAGCATGCCTCATAAAGAGAAAGACTCTGCTGGGGACTTTATTGCGTTTTTCTTCTTACTCCTTCACATCACCAAAGACACAATCAACAGTGGTTTTAAATAGTAAATTAAAAAGCCCTTTTTTGCTGAATTTAAAAAGTACAAACTTGTATTTGGATGATTATGACTCCGTGTTAACTTATATCAGACAGTATAATTGCAATAATCAAAAAACATACAATCATAGAATATAAGCATTTAATGAAATTCCATTGATTATTAATTACTACCCCTCAGTTCAGTTCAGTTCAGTCGCTCAGTCGTATCCGACTTTTTCTGACCCCATGAATTGCAGCACGCCAGGCCTCCCTGTCCATCACCAACTCCTGGAGTTCACTCAGACTCATGTCCATCGAGTCCGTGATGCCATCCAGCCATCTCATCCTCTGTCATCCCCTTCTCCTCCTGCCCCCAATCCCTCCCAGCATCAGAGTCTTTTCCAATCAGTCAACTCTTGGCATGAGGTGGCCAAAGTACTGGAGTTTCAGCTTTAGCATTGTTCCTTCCAAAGAGCATCCAGGACTGATCTTCTTTAGAATGGACTGGTTAGATCTCCTTGCAGTCCAAGGGACTCTCAAGAGTCTTCTCCAACACCACAGTTCAAAAGCATCAATTCTTCAGTGCTCAGCCTTCTTCACAGTCCAACTCTCACATCCATACATTACCACTGGAAAAACCATAGCCTTGACTAGATGGACTTTTATTGGCAAAGTAATGTCTCTGTTTTTGAATATGCTATCTAGGTTGGTCATAACTTTCCTTCCAAGGAGTAATCATCTTTTAATTTCATGGCTGCAATCACAATCTGCAGTGATTTTGGAGCCCTCCAAAATAAAGCCTGACACAGTTTCCACTGTTTCCCCATCTATTTGCCAGGAAGTGATGGATCCAGATGCCACGATCTTAATTTTCTGAATGTTGAGCTTTAAGCCAACTTTCTCACTCTCCTCTTTCACTTTCATCAAGAGGCTTTTAGTTCCCCTTCACTTTCCGCCATAAGACTGGTGTCATTTGCATATCTGAGGTTATTGATATTTCTCCTGGCAATCTTCATTCCAGCTTTTGCTTCTTCCAGCCCAGCGTTTCTCATGATATATTCTGCACATAAGCTAAATAAGCAGGGTGACAATATACAGCCTTGACGTACTCCTTTTCCTATTTGGAACCAGTCTGTTGTTCCATGTCCAGTTCTAACTGTTGCTCCCTGACCTGCATATAGGTTTCTCAAGAGGCAGGTCAGGTGGTCTGGTATTCCCATCTCTTTCAGAATTTTCCACAGTTTATTGTGATCCACACAGTCAAAGGCTATGGCATGTTCAATTAATACCCCTAGTTGATATATAAATAAAAAATCAAAGTCCACAGTTACAGGACTTGCATGATTTTACTTAGTTGAGGAAAACTCAGACTTTATTTCCAAACTCTCTAATTCAGACCACTTCTCTCTCTTCCCTCACAGGTAATAATGTTGGTGCTAGAAATTGCACTACTCAGAGTTCTTGAGAAGTGACAGAATGGTATTTGTAAGTGAGGCAGAAAGTTAATCTACCTGAAGGGTTTGTATCTATACTGATTTCTATGTTAACCTTAAAAGAAATATATCATAGTTGAATTATGAGAAGTTTGACATAAAGAAATAGGATGTTGAAAGAATTAGTATAGAGTCAGTGCTGATAAGGGAATTAAAAAGTTTGACAGAATCATTTATTGTTTGTAGAGTTTTTTATGATGACCATTCTGACCAGTGTGAGGTGATATCTCATTGTAGTTTTGATTTGCATTTCTCTAATAATGAATGAAGTTGAGCATCTTTTCATGTGTTAGCAATCTGTTTGTCTTTTTTGGAGAAATGTCTGCTTAGGTCTTTTTCCCACTTTTTGATTGGGTTGTTTTTCTGTCATTGAGTTGTATGAGCTGCTTATATATTTTGAAAATAAATCCTTTGTTGGTTGTTTCATTTACTGTTATTTTCTCCCATGTTGAGTGTTGTCTTTTCACCTTGCTTATAGTTTTCTTTGCTGTGCAAAAGCGTTTAAGCTTAATCAGGTCCCACTTGTTTACTTTTGATTCTATTTCCATTACTCTAGGAGGTGGGTCACAGAGGATCTTGCTTTGACTTATTTCATTGAATCTTTGGCCTATGTTTTCCTCTAAGAGTTTTATAGTCTCTGGTCTTACATTTAGGTCTTCAATCCATTTGGAGTTTATCTTTGTGTATGGTGTCAGGAAGTGTTCTAATTTCATTCTTTTACACAGAGGTATTCAGTTTTACAGTGGTCATGTGTGAATGTGAGAGTTGGACTGTGAAGAATGCTGAGCACCGAAGAATTGATCCTTTTGAACTGTGGTGTTGGAGAAGACTCTTGAGAGTCCCTTGGACTGCAAGGAGATTCAACCAATCCATTCTGAAAGAGATCAGCCCTGGGTGTTCTTTTGGAAGGACTGATGCTAAAGCTGAAACTCCAGTACTTTGGCCACCTCATGCCAAGCGTTGACTCATTGGAAAAGACTCTGATGCTGGGAGGGATTGGGGGCAGGAGGAGAAGGGGACAACAGAGGATAAGATGGCTGGATGGCATCACTGACTCGATGGACATGAGTCTGAGTGAACTCCAGGAGTTGGTGATGGACAGGGAGGCCTGGCGTGCTGCAATTCATGGGGTCACAAAGAGTCAGACACAACCGAGTGACTGAACAGAACTGAACTGAACTGATTCAGTTTTCCCAGCACCATTTATTCAAGAGGCTGTCTTTGCCCCATTGTATATTCTTCCCTCCTTTGTCGAAAATAAGGTACCCACAGGCACATGGGTTTATTTCTGGGCTTCCTATCTTGTTCCATTGGTCTATATGTCTGTTTTTGTGCCAGTACCATCCTGTCTTGATGAGTGTAGCCTTGTAGTATAATCTGAAGTCAGGAAGTTTGATTCCCCCAGCTCCATTCTTCTTTCTCAACACCTCTTTGGCTATTCAGAGTCTTTTGTGTTTCTATATGAATTGTGACATTTTTTACCTCTAGCTCTGTGGAAAATGTCATTGGTAGCTTGATAGGGATCACATTGAATCTGTAGATTGTATTTGGTAGTATATTCATTTTCACAATATTGATTCTTCCTACCCAGGAACATGGAATATCTCTCCATCTGTTTATTTAGTATTTGATTTATTTCATCAATGTCTTATAATCTTCTGTGTACAGTTCTTTCATCTCCTTAGGTAAGTTTATTCCTAGATATTTAATTTTTTTTGTTGCAGTGGTGAATGGGATTGATTCCTTAATTTCTCTTTCTGATTTTTCATTGTTAGTGTATAAAAATGCAAGTGATTTTGTGTACTGATTGTGTATCCTGCAACTTTGCGAAATTCACTGATTTGCTCTAGTAATTTTCTGATACTATCCTTAGTATTTTCTATGTACAGTATCATGTCACAGAAAACAGTGAGAGCTTTACTTCTTCTTTTCCAATCAAAACTCCTTTTTTCTTTTTCTTCTCTGATTGCTATAGCCAGGACTTCCATAACTATGTTGAATAATAGTGGTGAAAGTGGACAGTCTTGTCTTGTTCCTGATCTTACAGGGAATGCTTTCAGTTTTTCACCATTGAGAATAATGTCTGCTGTAGACTTACCATATATGGTCTTTAATCCCTTATGATTATACAGTGGAAGTGAGAAATAGATTTAAGGGACTAGATCTGACAGACACAGTGCCTGATGAACTATGGACAGAGGTTCGTGACATTGTATAGGAGACAGGGATCAAAACAATCACCATGGAAAAGAAATGCAAAAAAAGCAAAATGACTGCCTGAGGAGAACTTACAAATAGCTGTGAAAAGAATAGAAGCAAAAAGCAAAGGAGAAAAGGAAAGATATACCATCTGAATGCAGAGTTCCAAAAGAATAGCAAGGAGAGATAAGAAAGCCTTCCTCAGCAATCAATCAATGCAAAGAAATAGAGGAAAACAGGATGGGAAAGAATAGAGATATCTTCAAGAAAGAGATCTTAGAGATACCAAGGGAACATTTCATGCAAAGATGGGCTCAGTAAAGGACAGAAATGGTATGGACCTAACAGAAGCAGAAGATTTAAAATTAACTAAATGAACTAAAGGAACTAAAGGATGGACAAGATCAAGACAGCAGAAGATACTAAGAAGAGGTGGCAAGAATACACAGAACTGTACAAAAAAGAGCTTCACGACCCAGATAATCATGATGGTGTGATTACTCACCTAGAGCCAGACATCCTGGAATGTGAAGTCAAGTGGACCTTAGAAAGCATCACTACAAACAAAGTTAGTGGAGGTGACAGAATTCCAGTTGAGCTATTTCAAATCCTGAAAGATGATGATGTGAAAGTGCTGCACTTAGTATGCCAGCAGATATGCAGATGATACCACCCTTATGGCAGAAAGTGAAGAGGAACTAAAAAGCCTCTTGATGAAAATAAAGAGGAGAGTGAAAAAGTTGGCTTAAAGCTCAACATTCAGAAAACGAAGATCATGGCATCTGGTCCCATCACTTCATGGGAAATAGATGGGGAAACAGTGAAAACAGTGTCAGATTTTATTTTGGGGGGCTCCAAAATCACTGCAGATGGTGACTGCAGCCATGAAATTAAAAGACACTTACTCCTTGGAAGGAAAATTATGACCAACCTAGATAGCATATTGAAAAGCAGCAACATTACTTTGCCAACAAAAGTCCACCGAGTCAAGGCTATGGTTTTCCAGTGGTCATGTATGGATGTGAGAGTTGGACTGTGAAGAAAGCTGAGCGCTGAAGAATTGATGCTTTCGAACTGTGGTGTTGGAGAAGACTCTTGAGAGTCCCTTGGACTGCAAGGAGATCCAACCATTCCATCCTAAAAGAGATCAGCCCTGTTGTTCTTTGGAAAGACTCATGCTGAAGCTGAAACTCCAAATCTTTGGCCACCTCATGCGCAGAGTTGACTCATTGGAAAAGACCCTGATGCTGCCAGGAATTGGGGGCAAGAGGAGAAGGGGCCAACAGAGGATGAAATGGCTGGATGGCATCACCGACTCGATGGACATGAGTTTGGGTAAACTCTGGGGGTTGGTGATGGACAGGGAGGCCTGGCGTGCTGCAATTCATGGGGTTGCAAAGAGTCAGAATGACTGAGCAACTGAACTGAATTGAATTGACGTTGAGATATGGTCCTTCTCTGCCCATTTTTTGAATAGTTTTAATCATTTACGTGTGCTGAATTTTGTCAAAGGCTTTTTCTTTGTCTATTGAGATTATCATGTTTTTTTTTAATGTTTCAACTTGTTTATATTGTGTTTCATATTCATTGATTTGTGTCTATTGAAGAATCCTTGCATCCCTGAAATAAACCCAACTTGACCATGGTAATAAGTTTTTTGATGTGTTGTTGTATTTTGTTTGCTAAAATTTTGTTGGGATTTTTGCTTCTATGTTCATCAATGATATTGGCCTGTGGCTTTCTTTTTGTGTGTTGTGTTTGTCTAGTATCAGGGTGATGGTGGCCTGTAGAGTGAGTTTGGATGTGTTCCTTCCGCTGCAATTTTTTGAAAGAGTTTTAGAAGGATAGGCATTAGCTCTTCTCTAAATGTTTGACAGAATTCTCCTGTAAAGCCATCTGGTCCTGGGCTTTTGATTTGGGAGATTTTTGATCACAGCTTCAATTTCAGTTCTTGTGATTTGGTTGTTCATAATTTCTATTTCTTCTTGAATGAGTCTTGGAAGATTGAACTTTCCTAAGAATCTGTCCATTTCTTCCAGGTTATCCATTTTATTGCCATACAGTTGTTCATAATAGTCTCTTAAAACCCTTTGTATTTCTGAATTTTCTGTTGTAACCTCTCCTTTTCATTTCTAATTTTGTTGATTTGACTCCTGTCTCTTTTTTTTGTGATGAGTCTGGTTAAACATTTGCCAATTTTGTTTATCAAAGAACCAGCTTTCAGTTTTCTTTATCTTTACTGCTGTATCTTTCATGTCTTTTTCAATTATTTCTGCTCTGATCTTTATGATTTCAAATTTCCTTCTACTAATTTTGAGGTTTTTTTGTTCTTCTTTTTCCATTCATTATAGGTGTAAAGTTAGGTTGTCTATACAATGTTATTTTGTTTGTTGAGGTAGGACTGTATTGCTATAAACTTCCCTCTGAGAACTGCTTTTGCTGCATCCCATAGGTTTTGAGTTGTTATATTTTCATTGCCATTTGTTTCTAGAATTTTTTTTATTTCCTTTTGATTTCTTCAGTAGTAGAGTTCAATTCAGTTGCTCAGTCATGTCCGACTCTGTGACCCCATCGACAGCAGCACTCCAGGTTTCCCTGTCTATCACTAACTCCTGAAGCTGACTCAAAGTCATGTCCATTGCGTCCGTGATGCCATCCAACCATCTCATCCTCTGTTGTCCCCTTCACCCCCTGCCTTCAATTTTTCCCAGTATCAGGGTCTTTTCAAATGAGTCAGTTCTTTGCATCAGGTGGCCAAAGTATCGGAGTTTTAGTTTCAGCATCAGTCCTTCCAGTGAATATATTCCAATGAATATTCGTTTAGGATGGACTGTTTGGATCTCCTTGCAGTCCAAGGGACTCTCAAGAGTCTACTCCAATACCACAGTTCAAAAGTATCAATTATTCAGTACTCAGCTTTCTTTATAGTCCAACTCTCACGTCCATACATGACTACTAGAAAAACCATAACTTTGACTAGATGGACCTTTGTTGGTAAAGTAATGTCTCTGCTTATAAATATGCTGTCTAGGTTGCTCATAGCATTTCATCCAAGGAGCAAGCATCTTTTAATTCTGTGGCTGCAGTCACTATCTGCATTGATTTTGGAGCCCCGCAAAAAATAAAGTCTGTCACTGTTTCCATTGTTTCTCCATTTATGTGCCATGAAGTGATGGGACCGGATGCCATGATCTTCATTTTCTGAATGTTGAGTTTTAAGCCTACTTTTACACTCTCCTCTTTCACTTTCATCAAGAGACTTTTTAGCTCCTCTTCACTTTCTGCCATAAGGGTGGTGTCATCTGCATATCTGAGGTTATTGATATTTCTCCCGGCAATCTTGATTCCAGCTTGTGGTTCTTCCAGCTCAGTATTTTGCATGATGTACTCTGCACATAATTTAAATAAGCAGGGTGACAAAACACAGCCTTGACACATTGCATTCCCGATTTGGAACCATTCTGTTGTTCCATGTCCAGTTCTAACTGCTACTTCTTAACCTGCATACAGATTTCTTAGGAGGCAGGTAAGGTGGGCTGGTTCCCACCTCTTTAAGAGTTTTCCACAGTTTGTTGTGATCCACACAATCAAAGGCTTTGGTGTAGTCAATAAAGCAAAATTAGATGTTTTTCTGGAACTCTCTTGCTTTTTTGATGATCTAACAGATGTTGACAGTTGGACCTCTGGTTCCTCTGCCTTTCTAAATCCAGCTTGAATGTCTGGAAGTTCAAAGTTCATGTACTGTTGAAGCCTGGCTTGGAGAATGTTCAGCATTACTTGCTAGCATGTGAGATGAGTGCAACTGCACGGTAGTTTGAACATTCTTTGCCATTGTCTTTCTTTCGGATTGAATGAAAACTGATCTTTTCCTTTCCTGTGGCCACTGCTGAATTTTCCAGATTTGCTGGCATACTGAGTGCAGCACTTTCACAGCATCATCTTTTAGGATTTGAAATAGCTCAACTGGAATTCCATCACCTCCACTTGCTTTGTTTGTAGTGATGTTTTCTAAGGCCCACTTGACTTTGCATTCTAGGATGTCTGGCTTTAGCTGAGTGATAATACCATTGTGATTATCTGGGTCATGAAGATCTTTTTTGTATAGTTCTTCTGTATATTCTGGTCACCTCTTAATATCTTCTGCTTCTCTTAGGTCCATACCATTTCTGTCCTTTATTGTGCTCATCTTTGCAAAAAATGTTCCCTTGGTATCTCTCATTGTCTTGAAGAAATCTCTAGACTTTCCCATTCTATTATTTTCCTCTATTTGTTTGCATTGATCACTGAGGGAGGCTTTTTTATCTCTCCTTGCTATTCTTAGAAACTTTGCATTCAAATGGATATATCTTTCCTTTTTCCCTTTGCTTTTCACTTCTCTTCTTTTCACAGCTATTTGTAAGGCCTTGTCAGACAACCATTTTGCCTTTTTGCATTTCTTTTTCTTGGAACCGGAGAAGGAAATGGCACCCTACTCCAGTACTCTTGCCTGGAAAATCCCATGGACGGAGGAGCCTTGATCCCTGCCCCTCGCACGTTGTTCCAAACCTCTGTCCTGAGTTCTTCGGGCACTCTGTCTATCAAATCTAATCCCTTGAATCTGTTTTTCACTTCCACTGGATAATCATAAGGGATTTGATTTAGGACATACCTGAATGGTCTAGAGGTTTTCTCTACTTTCTTCAATTTAAGTCTGAATTTTGCAATAATGAGTTCATGGTATGAGAAGGGCCCAGTCTTGTTTTTGCTGACTGTATAGAGCTTCTCCAACTTTGGCTGCAAGTAATATAATCAGTCTGATTTTTATTGATCATCTGGTGATATCCATGTATAGAGTCTTCTCTTGAGTTGTTAGAAGAGGGTGTTTGCTATGACAAGTGCATTCTCTTGGCAGGACTCTGTTAGCCTTGATCTGCTTCATTTTTTACTTCAGGCCAAATTTGCCTGTTATTCCAGGTAGCTCATAACTTCCTACTTTTGCATTCCAGTACCCTGTAATGAAGAGGACATCTTTTTTGGGCGTTACATCTAGAAGGTTTTGTTGGTCTTTATAGAACCCATCCGACTTCAGCTTCTTCAGCGTTACTGCTTGGGGCATAGACTTGGATTACTGTGATATTGAATGGTTTGCCTTGGAAGTGAATAGAAATCATTCTGTCGTTTTTGAGATTGCATCCAAGTGTTACATTTTGGAATCTTTTGTTGACTATGATGGCTACACTCCATTTCTTCTAAGGGATTCTTGCCCACAGGAGTAGATATAATGGTCATTTGTGTTAAATTCACCCATTCCAGTCCATTTTAGTTCAATGTTTCCTAAAATGTCGATGTTCACTCTGGCCATCTCCTATTTGACCACTTCCAATTTGCCTTGATTCTTCATTAACCTATTGGTTATTTAGAAACCTGTTGTTTTAATCTCCATGTGTTTGTGAAATATTAAGTTAAAAGATACTTATCACTTGAAAGAAAAACTATGACCAATCTAGTCTGCATATTAAAAAGCAGAGACATTATTTTGCCAACAAAGCTTCATCTAGTAAAATATGTGATTTTTTCAGTAGTCATGTATGGATGTGAGAGTTGGACTATAAAGAAAGCTGAGCACTGAAGAATTGATGCTTTTGAAGTGTGTTGTTGCAGGAGACTCTTAAGAGTCCCTTGGACTGTGAGGAGATCCTACCAGTCAATCCTAAAGGAAAGCAGTCTTGAATATTCATTTGAAGTACTGATGCTGAAGCTGAAACTCCAATACTTTGGCCACATGATGCAAAGCACTGACTCACTGGAAAAGACCCTGATGCCAGGGAATTCTGAAGGCAGGAGAAAAAGGGGACAACAGAGGATAAGATGGTTGGATGGCATCACCTACTCAATAGACATGAGTTTGAGCTAGCACAGGAGTTGGTGATGGACAGGGAAAACTGGTGTGCTGCAGTCCATGGGGTTCTACAGCGTTAGAGAAGACTGAGTGGCTGAACTGATTGATACTTAAGATTAGGAGTTTGGGGTTGACATGTACACACTGCTGTATTTAAAATAGATAACCAACAAAGACCTACTGGATACCACATGGAACTCGGCTCAATACTCTGTAATAACCTAAATTAGAAGAGAATTTGGAAAAGAATAGAAGCATGTATATGTATAACTGAATCACTTTGCTATATACCTGAAACTAACAGTATTGTTAATCAACTATATCCCAATATAAAATAAAAATATTTAGAAAATCATTCACCAAAACCAACTTTACTCTCTGTAAGGAAGGTAATTATAAAATCATGTTGTTGCATTTTAAAACATAAAAAAATACTTAAATTTGATATTATGCTAATTGTCAAAGTTTATCCCTTATTATGAAAGCGAAGAGGAACTAAAAAGCCTCTTGATGAAAGTGAAAGTGGAGAGGAAAAAGTTGGCTTAAAGCTCAACATTCAGAAAATGAAGATCATGGCATCTGGTCCCACCGCTTCATGGGAAATAGATGGAGAAACAGTGGAAACAGTGTCAGACTTTATTTTTCAGGGCTCCAAAATCACTGCAGATGGTGATTGCAGCCATGAAACTAAAAGATGATTACTCCTTGGAAGAAAAGTTATGACCAACCTAGATAGCATATTCAAAAGCAGAGACATTACTTTGCCAACAAAGGTCCATCTAGTCAAGGCTATGGTTTTTCCAGTTGTCATGTATGGATGTAAGAGTTGGACTGTGAAGAAAGCTGAGCACCGAAGAATTGGTGCTTTTCAACTGTCGTGTTGGAGAAGACTCTTGAGAGTCCCTTGGACTGCAAGGAGATCCAGCCAGTCCATCCTAAAGGAGATCAGTCCTGGGTGTTCTTTGGAAGGAACAATGCTAAAGCTGAAACTCCAGTACTTTGGCCACCTCATGCCAAGAGTTGACTCATTGGAAAAGACTCTGATGCTGGGAGGGATTGGGGGCAAGAGGAGAAGGGGATGACAGAGGACGAGATGGCTGGATGGCATCACTGACTCGATGGACGTGAGTTTGAGTGAACTCCGGGAGTTGGTGATGGACAGGGAGGCCTGGTGTGCTGCAGTTCATGGGGTCGCAAAGAGTTGGACACGACTGAGTGACTGAATTGAACTGAAGAAGAAACATTGTTGTCACTTAACGACAGTGTGTTATGCAACTTGTTTCTCATTATGGTGAAAGGCTGTTTGAGGTCAAAAACATAATTCCATTCTTTTTTATGTATATAAAGTTGAAGAAATGATACACATACCACAAATATATGACATCAGAAAAGTAAATGAGGGCACAATTTACTTAAATCTCTTGTAATATTGTGGGAATCTTAAATTACTTCAAGAAGCCTTCTGGGGTGCCACTGAGATTTAGCTTTTCCTTTGAATGTGAATATTTGGAAATATTCATATGATTGAGTGGGAAACTCCTTCCTCATTATACTGAATTTTGAGGAAAACATGTAAAGAACTTCTATTAACTCACTACATTTTGCTTCATAACATTACAAATGATTTCAGTGAATCCTTTAGATGAGTTTACATTCTAGTTAATGTAGATAATTATAACATGTTATCTATTTGTTGGTTGGTTGATGATAGTAAACAAAGAGATCTTTCACCTTGGGTCCTAGAGTCACTGAGTTCAAAGTACATTGTCTATAGTTATTATTTATGTAACCAGCACTGCCATGTACTATGCTAGAAACTTATTTTAATTATCACTGCAAACTTACAAGGTACGTATTTTTATTATTTGCACTTTAGAGAGGAGGGAAAGAAACAAAAAGATTAAGGGCACAGTATTTGGTAGCAGAATATCAGCCTGAGCCAAGCCTATTGCCCAATTAAACTTTCAACTCCATATTCTGGGCCCCATGAGATAGTTCAGATATAGTAGGCATAGATTCACCTTCGTTTGTCTAAGCTAGAGAGATTTTTAGAAAAGCTATAGCCTACTTCCAGGGAGAAACAATAGTTAAGAGAAATCTTATTATTTACAAGTGTACAGTAGGTACTTATTTCTAAGT
Source organism: Ovis aries (assembly GCF_016772045.2). NCBI lineage: Eukaryota > Metazoa > Chordata > Mammalia > Artiodactyla > Bovidae > Ovis > Ovis aries. The sequence continues at coordinate 64,548,324 of NC_056059.1, read as the reverse complement.
ACTTTACATGTATTACTTATTTAACCCCTATGAAAGTCTTAGGTGTTAGGAAGTATTATCCCTATTTTACCACGAGGAATCTGACAGCATCATTAAATAACTGCCCAACATGCAAATTACAGACCTAGGATTCCAATCCAGCATCTATTATCTTAATCACTATGTATATTGTGCCCAGAGCAGAAGAGGAAGACATAAAAATGCAAGAATAGTACCAGATAGAGCACAACAGAAAAAGCAAGTAATTCTGAATAGGAAAGTCTTCAAAAGCACCTGAAAGGAGATAGAATTGAGCTGGACATTTAAGGAAATGTGGGACACTGACACTGGGCATGACGGAAAAGCAGACAGAGAAAAGAAGGCACGCGGCAGGAGCCCAACCAAGCCAGAAGAACCTGGGAATGACGGTGACTGGCTCATTCATATTAAACAGCAGAATGAAGTAGGCGATTAGAAGTCAAAGGTGGTAAACTCACGTCACGAAAAGTTATATATTCTAGATGAAACATCTGGACTTTGTACATACTGTTTATCAAGAAAAAGAATTAAGCAGTTATTGAAATTATAAGATTGCGATTTTGGAAATTTAGTTCTAACTGTGGTAACAGTATGTACTAGTTTGGTCCTAACCACCCTTGTTTAGGCTTATTACCACAAGAAAATTGTTAATAGCACCTTCTTTCTCCTTTTAAAGATTCCTAGTTGGATAATACATGTTGTTTTTATTCTAACTGGGTCTAATTTTTATGCATTGGATTGAAAAAATCAAAATTTTGGCATTATCATGTATTAGGGAATGTCTAAGATTTTAAAACTGGAATTGTTCGTCTGAAGAGCAGCTTCACACTACCTACTAATATTTTTAAAAAGCAAAGCAAAGCCTCAGTACTTTGTTGTTGTTGTTCAGTTGCTAAGTCATGTCTGACTCTTTGTGACCCCATGGACTGCAGCGCACCAGGTTGTCCTTTACCATCTCCCAGACTTTGCTAAAACTCACGTTCATTAAGTCTGTGATGCCATCCAACCGTCAGCCCTCTTCTGCCCTCTTATTCTCCTGCCTTCAGTCTTTCCCAGCATCAAGGTCTTTTCCAAAGTGTCAGCTCTTTGCATCAGGTAGCCAAAGTATTAGAGCTTCAGCATCAGTCCTTCCAATGAATATTCATTAGGATTGACTGGTTTGATCTTGCTGTCCAGGGGACTTTTGAGAGTCTTCTCCAGCACCACAGTTTGAAAGGATCAATTCTTCAGTGCTCAGCCTTCTTTATGGTCCAACTCTCACATGGCTACTGGGAAAACTATAGCTTTGAATGTATGGACCTTTGTCAGCAAAGTGATGCCTCTGTTCTTTAATCCACTAAGTTTGTGATAGCTTTTCTTCTAAGGAACAGCTGTCTTTCAATTTTATAACTGTAGTCACAGTCCACAGTGATTTTGGACCCCAAGAAAACAAACTTGATACTTACACTAGGGAAATGTGATAATATACATGAGATGGCATGTACAAAGATGATAATTGTCTCATTGTGTTATGGAACAGTTTAAAAAATTAATAGCCAATAAAGGAATGCCTGCATAAACTATAGTACACATTTACTGTGAGTTATTATGCCACAGTTAAAAAGACAAAGAAGCAGGCCCATGGGTTCTAATATATAAAGCAAACTAAAGCAATCATATTGTTTTATTTCCTCTATTAATAGTAAAGGAACTAGAAGTAAATATACAATTTACTGAAGAAAGGACTGGCATAAGTTTCGTGAACTAATTTAAGAATCTGCAGGAGACATGGGTTCAATCCCTGGGTCAGGAAGATTCCTTAGAGAAGGGAATGGCTTGCCACCGCAGTTTTCTTGCCTGGAGAATCCCATGGACAGAGGAGCCTGGCAGGCTACAGTGAGTCCATGGGGTCATAAAGAGTTGGACACGACTAAGTGACTAACACACACTACTCTATAAATAATTGTTCAAGAGAATATGAACTATAGTTGTGTTTGTATACATTAAAAATAGCATACATTTAATAAGCTGCATGAATACAAATAAATTAAGATTGTGCAAGACCGTATATATAGATAAAGGAGTAGGCAAAGAAGGCTCTAAATTTTGAACTTTCATTCCTGGGAAAATGATAGGCTCATTTGGGAAATATTGATGGCAGAAGATACGTGAATCTGAATGTAATGCACTTATTTTTACATCTTTCATTTGAGTCTCTGATAGACCTGTTAGGTGGAGATAATGCTGTATCAGAAACTGGTTGAAACACCCCTATTATGTTAGCTCTTATTCTTTCCACCCATCCAGCTGGTCTCCTATAGATTTTTTTCCGCTTCTCTTTCTTACTTAATTGCACTCTGATAGTGATTGCCCTCTAGTTAAAGTTGTACATTGCACTTGATGTTTACTTCCACAAGACAACATTTCCCAACCCTCCTTTCCTTTGTGGGCATCCCTCATTACAGAAAGAAGGTCATAGAGCCATACCCTGGAGGACACCAGAACCTGTTCTGGAACCAGCCCTAAAAATCTCAGTGTCTCCAGAAGGAAAGAAGAATGCAAGACTATTTCAGCCCTATCTACAGGCTTATTTCCCACCCTGACACTGTAAGACCACAGTTTTGAGGACCTTAGGCTGGCGTGGCCCCTTTGCCTCACAAAGTAATAAAGTTGCTCTGTTCTACTCCAAAGCTCTGTCTCCACATTTCTATTTGGCACCAGTGAATAAGATCCAGGTTTTCAGCAACAATAGCTACCAAAACATTGATCTTACATCTCTCTTCACACCCTTGAGACCTTTGTTTACTTGTGTGGGATTGGCTATAGCATTACCACATTGTACTGTGGCTATTTTATGTTCTCCTTACTAGCCAGTGACCTTGAAAAGTTTGTCCAACCTTACAATTTTACAACTTTACAAAATCCAAGCCATGTGTTTATTATTATATTCCATGTTGCCTCTGAATATAACTACAATGTCAGTTTTCCTCATAACTTTTAAACTAATACTTTAACCACCTGACAGTATACATATTGATTTTTATTTGTATGGAAGGAAATAGGCAACCCATTCTAGTATTCTTGCTTAGAGAATCCCATAGACAGAGGAGCCTGGTGGTCTTCAGTCCATAGAGTCCCAAAGAGTCAGACATGACTGAAGCAAGTTAGCACACACACAACACTATGACAATAATGTGACAGAATTTATACCATCATTATGATATACAATTAAATTTCCATCCTACCAATCACTGACCTGGGGTGGGGCAGGTCTTCCTTCACTGTGAATCATGAAGTATCTGGAATATAACAGATATAAAATAATATTGTTTGAATTAAAATGCAGAGATGCAATGTAAGGAATACTGAAATGCTTGATGAAATAGAAGGACAGAATACTGGTTTGTTTTTCACTTTGTTATACCCCTTTAGTTTATTTAACATTTTTGCATTCAGTTCAGTTCAGTTCAGTCGCTCAGTCATGTCTGACTCTTTGCGACCCCATGAATCACAGCACACCAGGCCTCCTTGTCCATCACCAACTCCCGGAGTTCACTCAGACTCACGTCCATCAAGTCAGTGATGCCATCCAGCCATCTCATCCTCTGTCGTCCCCTTCTCCACCTGCCCCCAATCCCTCCCACCATCAGAGTCTTTTCCAATGAGTCAACTCTTCACATGAGGTGGCTAAAGCACTGGAGTTTCAGCTTTAGCATCATTCCCTCCAAAGAAATCCCAGGGCTGATCTCCTTCAGAATGGACTGGTTGGATCTCCTTGCAGTCCAAGGGACTCTCAAGAGTCTTCTCCAACACCACAGTTCAAAAGCGTCAATTCTTTGGTGCTCAGCCTTCTTCACAGTCCAACTCTCACATCCATACATGACCACAGGAAAAACCATAGCCTTGACTAGACGGACCTTAGTCAGCAAAGTAATGTCTCTGCTTTTGAATATGCTATCTAGGTTGGTCATAACTTTTCTTCCAAGGAGTAAGCATCTTTTAATTTCATGGCTGCAGTCACCATCTGCAGTGATTTTGGAGCCCCAAAAAATAAAGTCTGACACTGTTTCCACTGTTTCCCCATCTATTTGCCCTGAAGTGATGGGACCAGATGCCATGATCTTCATTTTCTGAATGTTGAGCTTTAAGGCAACATTTTCATTCTCTACTTTTACTTTCATCAAGAGGCTTTTAGTTCCTCTTCACTTTCTGCCTTAAGGGTGGTGTCATCTGCATGTCTGAGATTATCGATATTTCTCCTGGCAGTCTTGATTCCAGCTTGTGTTTCTTCCAGTCCAGCGTTTCTCATGATGTATGCATTAGGATACTATATAATGTTTATTAGGTATCTTTCATACATATATACCCTCCCTTGAGGCATTTTGAGAGTAAATATCACAGCTATAATGCTTGTTTTTTATTAGTAAGAAATTAAATCGATGAGCCAAGCAGAACAAAACTATATAGAAAATCTGGATATATTTCTTTATATTGTTCCTTAAACAACAACAAAAAAAAATTGGGCAAGGATATCCTGAACCTAAGTTTACAACAAATAGGCTCATTTAACTACATCAGTTTATGGATTTTAAAACCCTTTAGATCCATGGTGCTGTTTTTGTTCTAAGCATAAGTAGCTTTCTTTTGAGTAGTCTTATTCATTCTTCTTTATGTAACTGAACCTTTAAATATGTGATTTAAAAGTCACCCAAGGTTGACACCAACCTCTCTAGAAGCATCAATGGGCTAGAAGCATCTATGGGCTTGAATTAGCTTTAGAAGTAAAGAGATGGCACTTTCTTATTTGCCTTAATTCATTACATTTTGTCAGTCTGCAGGTAAATAAAATTATTTTAATTACATTACAATGAGCATTGTAATGTGAAATCTGCGATGTTAATCAGTTCTTTAGTCTGCATAGGACATTGTATTCTAAATGTCTGGAAAATGCTTATAGGAGTTGAAAAAGGAACATTACATATATTAACAGTTGAATTATAATACACAAAGTACTTTAAATTGAATAAAAAGATTTTAATGCTGAATCCAATTCATTACTAGCAAAATGTAACCTAATGAAATGTAATATTAGTGTCAAAGATCTGAATCTCTTCTACAATGAGGAAAATAAAATGTCTCGTAGACATTAATATAAATAAAAAAAAATCAATTTATACCAAAGTTGGCCTCTGCAGTGTATTATATATATTGGCAGTGTTTTATCTCTGTATTTTAATGTAATAATGAAGAGTACTGTTCTTTTTATCTTTCTTGACCAGGAAAGACAGACAAATCAATAAATAGTGTGTGCATGTGTAAGTACAGGCGTGTGTGTTACACATAATCATGTGGGGAAACAGGCTTGCTGAGAAACTGGCATAGAAGACTGAAATACGATCCTTCAGGGACACCTTGGACACTTAACTTTTCCAGAATAAAGATGTATCTCAGCTGATACAAAGTATGCAGGAATTATCGAAAACTAATTATGTAATCTTTTAAAATGGAAACATATTTAGAGATAGTCTTAATTGTTCCTGAACATATGTGAGCTTGATTATAAAAGGCCTGTGGTGTAGCAAAACTTTGCCTTTATCTAACAGGGACTATCTGCAGTTATGACCTATGTGGAAAATATATCAAGTAAAAGGCAACAACTACTCTTAAGTTCTATATACTTTACTAAACAAATCAGAAAAACAAAAAGAATTCAAGAAGGAGAATACCTCAGTAAAAATACAGGATGCTGGCCCCAGATAGCTGAAATACTTGTGAAAGGAATGACTTCAATAATCCCAGACTCTTAACATCTTCCCATGCAGGGAAGAGAGCTAAATTATTTAATACCTAACCATAATCTTTGATGTTCATACTGGTCTGCTCTCTTTGTTATAAACTTCTATATATCCCTACTATTTTCCCGCCTCCTTGGAGCAGTCTTCTGGGGCTACTTGATATGCTTTCTCTCAGGCTTGAAGTCTGAATATTTCAAATAAAACACTCTCTGCTTTCAGTCTACGTACACATTTTGACTAATTTTTAAGTCAACACTCTGATAACGTTTTAAAATATTTTCAGTTTATTAACTGACATTTCTATCCTAGGCACCTCCAAACTAGTCTCATAATATATCTTTGTGAAACCTTCAAAAACTTGAAGTCAATTAATAACATGTTAAAAAGCTATTGTTTGCAATTTTTCTAATTTCCACAAGTACATGAACCTAGGAACACTGTCATTAATTAAAAAGCCAGCAATAATCCAGTAATCGTAACTCTTGAGTCATCTCTTGCCCTAATTTTTATCTCGAGAGAAATTGGCTGGGAAGGGGGAATAACAGCTTTATTTAATGCATTCTATATATGCTTACCCCTTGGAAGGAAAGTTATGACCAACCTAGATAGCATATTCAAAAGCAGAGACATTACTTTGCCAACAAAGGTGCATCTAGTCAAGGCTATGGTTTTTCCAGTGGTCATGTATGGATGTGAGAGTTGGACTGTGAAGAAAATGAGTCCCAAAGAATTGATGCTTTTGAACTGTGGTGTCGGAGAAGACTCTTGAGAGTCCCTTGGACGGAAAGGAGATCCAACCAGTCCATCCTAAAGCAGATCAGTCCTAAGTGTTCCTTGGAAGGAGTGATGCTAAAGCTGAAACTCCAGTACTTTGGCCACCTCTTGCAAAGAGCTGACTCATTGGAAAAGATTCTGATGTTGGGAGGGATTGGGGGCAGGAGAAGAAGGGGACGACAGAGGATGAGATGGCTGGATGGCATCACTGACTCGATGGACGTGAGTCTGAGTGAACTCCGGGAGTTGGTGATGGACAGGGAGGCCTGGCGTGCTGCAATTCATGGGGTCGCAAAGAGTCGGACACGACTGAGCAACTGAACTGAACTGATATATGTTAAGGGAACAGTCCTTATTTATATTATCAAACATACAAATGTTATAATTGTTAATTTCTTAAATTGGCAAAATTATATGGATTCTGTTCTGCATAAAACCTGACCTGTTGAGTCAGAATTTTAGAAATAAAGAAATAAAAGTAGCATAAAAGTCCTTTCTGTAAATCTTCTATTATACAAATAAAGCAAAGAGAAAAGCTAAATGACAAGATCATTCCAAGTTAATGTGTTATTTATAATTCCCTGATATTGAAAATGTAGTCAAGTTTCTAATTAATGTGTCAAAAACATTAAGAGTGTACTCAAGTCTTACTTGTGTTGAAAAGAGAATTATCTTATTCTTGTGTGTCCTTCTAGTTCCCACCCTCTCTCTGCCCTTCTGTTTACAGCTCTGGCTTTTTGGAAATGGTTCACACCTATCATTCAACATCCTTACGCACCATTTAAAGCTGTCACAAGATACAGCCTTTACACTCGAGATGGAAATGCCTAAAGCTGTTAAGCTTCTAAAACTGATTGTGCAAGCTAATATGTGCAAATTTCTGTTTGTGCTAAAATATACAGAGAGAGTCCCTGGTGGGTCTCTCAGTGCCTGGAGGCACAAAGCAGTAATTAGTCACACACTACAGGAGATATCAAAAGAGTGTGTCAAATACAGATTGTTGATTAAAGGGTTGAGAGATGCAGACTTCCAGTGCTATCTCTGTGATCCAATTGGGAATACCAAGCACAGAATCAATTAAGTGAGCTACATTATTAGCCCAAGACCTTAGACTCCTGTGAAAATTATCACAAATTCTAAGCTTGTGCTTAGACAGCTGTCCTAGAAGGATATTAAGGGTTGGTAGCCACAGGAGTGACTCAAATGACAACAGTGGAACAAAAGTGATCATTTAGGTCGGAAGACATGCCTCAGGTAACTACTCCTGGCTTCTGTCCCCAGTCCTTCATAGCCACTCTTCTCACCATGGTCTCTGATGACCTTGCTATCAGTTACAATGGATAATTTGCAACATATATTCTTATTAAATCCCTTATTGTTAGGGGAAGCACACTGATTGAAACCGCCCACCCTGGCCAGGCACCATAGTAACCATTTGCATGAGTTGTTTTATGACAGGAAATCCTGATAAGGAATATGGAACTAATAAGCCACCACCAACCGGAAGAGTTCAGGAAAGGTGGAAAGGAGACACCGCGTGTCTCCCAGAATCCCTTCCCAGAATCCCTCTCGCTAGCATCCATCTTGGCTGAGCAATGCATGTGCCACCAGGAAAGACTGAATTAGAATGATTGGCCAAAGACCACCCGGAAACTAATCCCATCACCATAAAACCTGAGACTGCGAGGCTTGTGGCAGAGCAGTTCTCCTGGTTTCCCTTACCCTACTGCTCTCCACCCAGATGCCCTTTCCCAACAAAATCTCTTGCTTTGTCAGCACATGTGTCTCCTCAGACAATTCATTTCTGAGTGTTAGACAAGAGCCCAGTTTCAGGCCCTGGAAGGGGTCCGCCTTCCTGCAACATTATGGCTACTGACATTTTCTACATCTTTCTTATTGAAATTCTTCCCACCTTGGCTTTGTTGAAATACTGATTCAACGTATTTTAATACCTACATCCTTGATACTGAGAAATTGAATTATTTTCTGCCTTATCAGTAGACAAAGGATTATAGCCATCAGTGATTGCTGCTATCACTGACAGTGAGCTGGTGAGCCCTGAGCAAATTCAGGAAGGAAAGAATACCTGCCATCTAGCAGACCTCAGACTACAGCCACTCCCTATGGTGTGTCCGGAGGGAACTCAGGATTTGAAAGCAATTCTGGCCCCACAAAGCTGAGGTCCATATCAAAGGAATGCTTTCAGTGAACCAAGACTTTTGCATCTTCCCATACACAGAAAAGCGATAAATTCCTTCACTTGGAATATTGAGTTTTCTTTAACTAACAATCATCTTTTAATGATTCAACTACCTGCCCTTTGTTGCAAAACTTCTATATAACCTAGGTCCCCTCCTAACCACCTTGGAGCAGTTCCCTCAGGGTTACTTGAGAAGCTGCTTCCTGGCCTTGAAGTCTAAAACTCCCCATTAAATAAAACATAACACAGTTTCGAGGTTATGAATATTTTTTAAGTCTACAATATTATCTTTAGTATGCACTTCATGAAAATGAACCTCTATTCATCATCATCACCACTATTACAAGTATTAATATGGATTACTAGTTTAATAACACTTCTAAAACATTCTAAAACTTTCTATACCCTAGATACTTCATTAAGTGTCAACTAACAATTTATAACATTTGGTCCTTGAGTAGTTCTCATAGTTACATCCCACATCCAGTCAAAACTAGTATCTGCCTACCATCTTTACATCTATTAAAATATGCCATTTTTCTTTATATCCTTCTAAATACCACTACCCTAGTTAAAGTCCTTAACACTTCTCACATAACCTGCTCCTATCAAGTTTCTCTGTCTCTGGTCTTATCCCTCTTGTAATATATTCTCTACATTAAAACTGACATCAACCTAAAGGTAAAATATAATAGTATACTACCATCTCTCAAATAAATATAATAACATTTAAAAATCTTTATATATCCCAAATGTCTTAAAAATAAAGTCCAAATCTCTCTCCACATGAGTTTCTTAATCTAGAAAATGGAAAATGAAAACCTCAAAGGTGATTCAAATTCTTAGTTTCAAGTTGCTTATGAAATGGTGCTGCTATGTTTTAAAAAGATTACATGTGTTAAAATAAATTGCAAAAAGGAGATTAAACCTGAGAATTCCCTGAACAGACAAAACCATTTAAGCCTCATTAGCAAAATTCAGTTTATCTTACTCTGCAAAATAAGTAAAACAATTTGGGCCACTTCTTGTAAATGCCTCTGAAAATCATTAATGAAACTTAAGCTGTTCCCCAAAATTGGCATAAGGCACCTACTACCTTTAACCAATCCCCTATCACTAGAAAAACTCTTAATGCTATAACCAGTCATTTTTAAGAAAAAGCAGCTTCTGCATTTTCACTATATAAGCTGTCTTACAACAATATATCTCTGTGTGTCATTTCACTGTTGGTTTAACAGCTTCCAGTTCATGAACTATTCTTATATGCACAAGAAACCGTTAAGTACTGTTCTACTGAGCCGGTGGTTTTAATTTTGCTATTTCTGGATTTTTTTACACATGGAAGAGTTTGCTTCACTGAAAATATATTCCAAACCAAATATCAAACTCTGGCTGGAATCCAAATTTGACAGTGATAAGCATTTTGAAGTTTCTTAACATGTCCTCATCAAATCCAGGTGCCTCCACTATTTTCTTTAATCCTTTCATAAATAACAGGGATTCAGTTCAGTTCAGTTCAGTGGCTCAGTTGTGTCCGACTCTTTGCGACCCCATGAATCACAGCACACCAGGCCTCAGTAATGGGGAATACAGCTGGCATCATCCACAATTTTGGAGATGATGCTATCAAAATAAACAACTTAAAAATACAAATGAAAATAGGTATTTGCTATTCATGGAACTAGATTCCTGTAACATTATTTTGCTTGAAAGAGTTTAAATTCCTTCTGACCTTAGACTTTTCTAAATCTTCATTCTTAATCGAGAGCCATTACATCATATTTTAAATCCAACATAAATGTGAATATATTTCCAATAATCCATGGATCTCACCATTTTCCTTACATTTACTTAAGCAATGAACCCCTGCACCTGCAACTCAGATATGCACAGCAGGACAACTTTTTGCTAAATTTAGCATGAAGATTAGCAGTCAGTATCACCAAAAAAAAAAAAAAAGAATCTTACACAAACATATAAGTTATCTGTGAAAAATAAAATATCTAAAGTGTTAGAGATTTTCTTTTACTTTTTCACTTAAATATGGAAGGGATGAAAATTTTGAACTGAGGAATTTTGAAGAATATTGGGTGAATAACAAAATTCATTTCAATAAATCATTTTGATTTGTTATGTGCAATGTGCTTTGCTTGGGAATGTCCATTTTTTTCTAATGTTTATATTATAGTTCATGGACTCAAATAGCAGTCTATTACCACTGTTTAAAAGGCAAACCTATAAGATAATAACAGAGAGGCAGAACAACAGATCAGGTATGTGCAGACTAGGCATCAGCTATATCTCGTTTGGAGAATATAAACTCATAATCATTTCAGGTCTTTTACTCTGATTTCACCTGTTGCCCCAAATAGCAGGTTTCCTTCTTGCCTAGAGGTGCCTTCCTGAATACAAATTTTCCCTGCAGGCTATGTTTGACATCTTAGGACTGTGATCCTTTAGACATCATATAAACAGACATGGTGACTCTTGCCCTGGAAAGGTGTGAAGGTTCTATTGTGTTTCATCATGTAAAGAAAGCCCTGGTTGCTGACTCTGTATAATAAAAAGAAAACACTCTGAGCATCAGTGTGGACTAGTTGGAAAGAATTATGATCCAGAATTGAAGACCTGATTTCTAAAACTCTTCCATCTTTCAGGTTAATAAATTCCACCTCTACCAGTCTATGTCTAGCTTTAACACTGGATTGTCCCTCAGGATGCTATCTCTACTTAAAATGAAAAGGTGCAAAGCTCTTTTCCATAGAATAATTTACTGTCAATGTGGGAAAGCGCTTTCCTGGTAGCTCAGATGGTGAACAATCTGCCTGCAATGCAAGAGACCTGGGTTTAATCTCTAGGTCTGGAAGATCCCCTAGAGAAAGGAATGGCAACCCACTCCAGTATGCTTGCCTGGAGAATGCCTTGGACAGAGGAAACTGATGACCTACAGTCCATAGGTTCACAAAGAATTGGATATGACTGAGCAACTATTTATTTGTAATGCAGGAAAGCCACCTATTACATCTTAAATTTGATTTTACCTTTTGTCTTTTCCCACTAAAATATAACCTATCATATTACTATACCCAGAATTTATCTGGTATTCAATAAACTATTTTTGAATAAATGAATATAGAAAGTCTCATCTTGTTGGACTATCTTCATTTCTTGGCAACAAACTCACCTTAGGCATCTATTTCCTAAACTATGCCCTGGATCTTCCAGTTGTAAGAATCATTGTATGTTAGATATCTAAACACCAATATTCATTCAATACCCATAGAATTGATATTTACTAATTGCCAACTATGTACAAACACTATTCTAGGGATAAAAGAAAGTGCCGCTGCCTTGTGGAACTACACATATTCTGGTAAGGAAGAAAAAATGCCAATAAATATAGTATACTTTCACTAATTGGAATTACACAATGAAGAAATACCAAATATATAAAACCATATGAAGAGATTATACTATGGAGAAAAAGGAAGGAAAAGAGAGAAAGCATGATGGAAAGAGTGGCTTTTAAAAGTGGAGGTGGTCAAGGAGACATCTTATACAGGTGACTCTGGTCAGAGACTTATGGAAGTGATCAGTAAGCTATCAGTATATCTTGAGAAATAGAATTCCAAATAGATAAGAAAGTGTAGAGTCCTAATGAATTGGGGATGTTTAAAGTATTAAAAGGAGGACAATGAGACTGAACAGACTGGCCAGGTAGGAGATGAGGCAGAGAGATTGGCAGGGAAAATACAAAGTAGAGTCCTAGTCCTAGTTAATCTAATGTTAACAGATTTCATAGGTAAACCTGAAATATCTGTAAATTAACCCCAGTTTTCTCAATAGGCCTATGGTAGGAGTAGGGTAGGGGTATCACTGCTCCATAAAGACTTTAAGGTATCCAGAAATAGTATTATCTTTAACATATGTCTTCCAAGTTCATATTGTGCTCAAAGTTCATCACTTAGAATATATTCATAGGCCCACAAATCACTAAAAGGGAATATAAACTTGGTGTCTAGCTGTATTCCCATATATTCCCATAAGAAGGAAGCAGTTTTAGTGAGCAGGTAGGCATTCTCTGCCATGTCCATGTGAGCCACAATAAGGAATAATACCTTTAAGTATGGTGGAAAGCTGTTGGAGAATTTTAAACAGGAAAATTACATTTTTAAGGTTAACATAGTTGTTATGGTGATTCTTTAACAGCAAATTTGCACCTCCTTTATTTGCAAAGATGATGTCATGATGGTTTATGGTACACTAGACTGTTATCTTTGGAGGTAGCAAGAAACATTTAGATTTGTTCTATATACTGCTGGCAATATCACATGGGATATAATTTCAATGAGGACTTTCCTAAGGCTAAATATTCTCCTCTTTTGCCCTCTTATAATCCTCAATTAAATCATTATTATTGCATTTTAAAACTCCTTTTTTTATTATCTGTTTATGTGGCTGTTTCTCCTACTACATATGGAATTCTTGAAGGATAAAGAATGTATCTTCATAACCCTGGGTTATAGTACACTACCTGATGAATTGGAGCACACTATTATTTTCTATTGAATCGAATGAGGAAACTTGCCTGAGGACACCACACAATTACAATGTCAGAGACAGTATTGGAATCCTGATGTGGGTTGTTACAAAACCAAGGATCTTTCCACTATTTTATGTTATCGCAATTTATATACAGCAAAGGAACAAGGTAAATTTGTATTTAATTCTAGCTAGTTAATGCTCCTAAGTATCTACTTTGGAGGTTAAAATGTGACAACAGTTTGCAAACTCATAGCAACATTTTGTATTAGACAGAAATTTTTGTGCTATTTATTGTATCTGGAACAAAACTTCAGACAGAATTTAGGGGAGATAGAAATGAGATCTAGATCCCTAAGTGTCAGCACTGACCTGAGTTAATAAACAGAATATCAGATTTCAGTTCAAAAATGTAAAGGCACAGAGAAATAATATTGGTATTCATTGGGTTGATTCACTGAATAAACATGTATTGTTGTTAACTATGAATGAAGCTTTGCTGTATCTGCTGGAGTATAGCAGTGAAAAAAAGGTTAAAATACTGCTACTATCGTGAAATTTGCTTTCTTAACTAAATTTGATCTTGAATGTCTAACAGAACTCCAGATGAATGAAATGAGAAAACACAACAGACAACAGGACAGTTTATCTCAGTGGGAAGAAAGGTATAATTTTATTCCAAATGTGCACTCTACAGAGATTAATATGAATGTAGGAAAAAACCCTCCTGCTTTGTTCAGAACCTGATTAAGGACTAGACAGGAATAAGGCTACTATTTAAAGGTACCCAGTATTTAAACTTGAGAGGGGCTGGAGGAGAGTCTGACAATAGAGTGTTCTTATTTTTATTCAGTGCTTGCTAAATTAGAAAAAATGTATAGGAGCAAATATTAAAGAATTGTGAGGAAAAGATGGAGGTTGTAATGGGGTTTCCACTCATGCAAAGAAACCACGAAAAAACATGATTCAATTTCCCATACCTCACTTTCACCGTCAAGTATTGGGAATACTTTTGCCTAAATACTATTGTCTAAAGGATTGATGTGCAATAAATTGTGAGTTCATTGCTCATGAGTCTCCAATCAGAAGCTCAGGTGGTAAACCTGAACTTCAACATTCCTCTTCTAAATCAGAACTTCCTCTTCACATCAGAACTCCTAAATGTCTCCTATGGATGTTTAAGGCATTTGTTTTATTCATCTTCATTCTATCAGTAGACATATTTGATCCTCTAGATATTTTTAAGGCTAAATGGCAAATTTTTTTGTGTGTGTTTATATATACTATTGGTTTTATTCCTCTTTAACTTTTAATCAAGAAAAGGAAGGAACAGCCAGGTTGACAATTCTAAATATAACCCTTACCCAAAATATGCAACAGATGTCCTCTATTCCAATTAACTTCACAGAACAGAAGTAGTTTATCTTTTTATCTGATCTAAAATTATTATCTGACACCCAAATATGGTCAGCAGTCCTATACTTCTAGTAACTCAAGAAAATCTTAGGAAAAATCATTCACTGAAAAAGTAATAAGATGAATCAAGGTAAACTCCACAGGGACACTTTCAGTCTTTCCAAAAGAAAAGTGATGAAGGAAACCATAGTCCCAGTGCAAATAATATGCAAGTGATTTGTTTGTTCTTAGAAAATTATACAAAATTTGAAAATTTACAACTTTAAAATGAAAAATGAATCCCTTCCAAAATTAAATAAAAAATTGAGTTTTAGAAATTAGTTTGTGAATATTGCCTATTTATAAGCAATTTAACACTTCTAAGAAGATTACCCTGCTATCATTATAATTTGGCAATTCAACCCTAATTAAGAATCAAAATGCTTGGAGTATTGTCCAAACAAGGACAATGCTGAGTTTTTAAACTATTCAAATTATGATTAAAATATTATATCTAAAATCAGAAAATCCCTTATCAAAAATAGTTTACCAGTTTTTTGAATATACAATATAGTTCCAGGATAAAGAAATATTTTCCTCTGTTGGATTCATCATATGTACATTTCTTTATTAAAGGAATGCATCCCTCATCATTATACAAATACATATATTTTGTGCAGCAACATTTATTTATAAATGAACCTAAAAACAAGAATTTTAAAAATCTAGTATAAAATATGGAAATATATATCACATCCACATATTAATAACCCTAACATTAAGCTGTATGATATAACTTATCTCATGTAATTTCTAACCACCTACCAAAGACTCACCTGAAGTGCTGGTTAAAAATTCAGATTATGGAATTCCTCTTTAGATTTTCTTTCTGTGTAAAAAAATAAAAAATGATGGTAATAACAAGTAATGCATGGGACTTTTACAATAATTCTGTGAGAAAATCCATGTAAATCACTTAGCACAGTGTGTAATATGTAGTTATTATTATGTTGTGTTGGTCCTAAGAATATACTTTTCTGTTCATAACTAACTTGTAAGAACCACAGGTAATGGAGAATTTATTATACTATTTTTAGTCAAAGGAATATTGGCTAGAATTATTATCTGGGATGTACCTATTCTTATCAGTAACATGAGAGTTCCCAGATGAATTGTTTAGCAGAGAACTTTACGATAAGAACAAAGTATTAGAACCTCACCTAAAATAGTGTATAGTAAACCATATAAAGAGTTTAGTGTAACAGTATTATCATAATTTATAAGTAAACATTTCTAAGCATAATAGAAATATTGACAAAATAAACTTTATAGATTCACTTTTATCAAAATGTGATGTTGACAGAATGAAAATTCCAATCAGAATTGGATAAGGGAGAGGAAAGATAGATAGATACACAGGTGCATAGATGCATGCATACACATACATACATAAAACAGAGCCCTTGCATGAATCAATAGTAACTGTGTGCCCTAAGAAGCATGATTAATGTAATCCTTTGTAATGAAGACTAAACAATGCAAACATAGTCATAAAAATATAGAAAGAAATTGTCTAAAAATTTCTGTCTGAAAACTTCATCAAAAGAAGCAGGTTGGATCCCTGGGTTGGGAAGATCCCCTGGAAGAGGACATGGCAGCCCACTCTAGTATTCTTGTCTGGGATATCCCATGAACAGAGGACCCTGGTGGACTACAGACCATGGAGTTGCAAAAGAGTTGGACACGAATTAGCGACTAAACAACAACAGTAAGATGATCCTAAGGGAAATGAATTTTTTTTTCCTTTGAATTTTTTTCTGTCATAAAATTGTTTTTCTTCTATGCTGCATGTCATCCCTGAAGTTTACCTTGTTTTGTTGTTCGGTCACTAAGGCATGTCTAACTCTTTGTTAACCCCTTGGACTTCAGCAGTCCAGGTTGCCCTGTCCTTCACTATCTCCTGGAGTTTGCTCAAATTCAGGTCCATCCTCTGTCACCCTCTTCTCCTTTTGCCTTCAGCATTTCCCAGCATCAGGGTCTTTTCCAATGAGTCAAATGAAATTTACCTTACTACAGTAAAATTCACTAATTACTAAATTCCAAAATTTTTGAAGTTCACCATATGCCTTTGTTTACATTTTAGATTTTATTAAAGATGTATTATCAGTTGTATTCTTAAGAGCTATTTCATTTTTACACCAAATTAGAAAATACCTCTTATTGACTGTCACTTCTTGTAGGAAGCACATGCTACACTTTCAGATTGTTGCTTCTCTATGATGCTGTGGGCTAACCTGGTAGAATTGGTTTTATATCCTCCCACATTTACTTGAAAGACCTATATTCAAAATGAATGTGGTGCGCAAAATGTACCCTGTGCCCAACTCTATTTACAAGAACTTCACTTCAAATACAATAAAATGTGTTGACATAAAATGATTAAAAGTTATACCATGCAAAAGTGAATTAAAAAAAACTATATTAATATCAGAAAAAGTAGACTTCAAAGAAAAGAAAATTATCAAGATCAAAGAGTAATAATACTGACATAACTATAATCTGGTGCCTATTAAACAAAAAGTAAAGAAATACTAAATGGCAACACACTCCGGTATTCTCGTCTGGGAAATCCCATGGACAGAGGAGTCTGGTGGGTTACAGGCTATGGAGTCACAAAAGAGTCAGACACAACTAAGTGACTAAATTAAAACCAACAATTCTACAAATTTAAGTTAGAAAAGTTAGAAAAAATGGCCCAATTCCTTAAAATTACAAATTGCCAACTTTCTTCAACATGTAATGGATTAACTGAGTAGTTCTATAAATATTAAAGAAATTGAATCAGAAATGTAAAAGCTCCTATAAAAAGAAATCTCTAGGCCCAGATAGTTTCAGTGGATAATTTGTAGAAAAACTTAAGAAAACTTGGTTTGCAGTTTCTATGAAAGTTAAACATATGATTATGATATAGAAATTCTCTTTCCACATATATTTTCAACCTATATATGAAATACGTATGTGAACATATATCAACCAATGTTCCTAGCAGTTCTACTTGCAATAGTTAAAATCCCAGGAAGAAGTTTAGATCTCAGTCTTCTCAGTTTCCTTCAAAACAAAACTCCCTTGCCCCCAAAATGCACATAGTCACAATCATTTCTCAGTTTTCTCTTCAAAATTATGCAACTGCTGCTGCTGCTGCTGCTAAGTGACTTCAGTCATGTCCAACTCTGTGTGACCCCATAGACGGCAGCCCACCAGGCTCCCCTGTCCCTGGGATTCTCCAGGCAAGAACACTGGAGTGGGAACAGAATTTGAAAACCTGCAATCTTAGGCATATTAAGGAAATCAATATTCACTTCTAATTTATCTAAGATTTTTGAAATGTTACTGTTTGCTTTTCTTTTTCAAATATCCTTCTTTAATGAAACAAAATTAACACAAATTTATATAAACAGAATTCTGCATTAAACTGCAATATGAAATTGCAAATTTATTTATGTTTCTGAAACAAAAATGAGTTACTTAAGAAAGAAGCAAGACATAAAAAGAAATCTTGCAACCAAGTAACTTTCTGAAAAAATTAAAAAGATAAGAGAACCAGGGCTTCCCTGGTGGTCTAGTGGCTAAGAATCTGCCTGCCAGGGCAGGGTACACAGGTTCCATCCCTGGTCTGGGAAGATCCCAGTGCAGTGCAGCAACTATACCTTTGTGCTGCAAATACTGAAGTCCACACTCTGAGCCCCTGAGCCACAACTGCTGAGCCCATGTGCCCCGGCTACTGAAGTCCAAGCACCTAGAGCCCATGCTTCCCACAAGAAAAGTCACAGTGAGAAGCCCCACAGACTACAAGGAGGAGTAGCCCCTGCTTGCTGCAACTAGAGAAAGTCCACGTGCAGCAATGAAGACCCAGCACAGCCCCCACAATAAATATTTTTTTAAATGCTCCTCATCAAAAAAAATTTTTTTTTAAAGTAAGAGAATCAATATTCAAAATAATGCTCTTGGTCTTCCAGTCAGAATTTTCCTATATGAACTGTATGTCAAAATACAGATTTTTCCCTTAGCAAAAGAGTTTTAACTGTCTGTCTACCAGACAGAACATTCCCCAGCCTCTCTGGAACTAGTGGCAGTTAACAGACAGACAATGGGTAATTCTGGATCAATTAAAATTAAATCTGTTTTCTTGGACTTAAACTCTTACCTCCTTACTCAGGGTCTGAATGTGCTGAGAATAACTCAGCTTTGACCACATACTAAAATTAAAGGGGGCTGAATGAAAAAGATTTAAGAAATGACTATGATAATTCCTAGATGATTCTGTGGAGTAGAGATATCCTACCTACATTAAATGTATGCTTGTATTCATTATATTCTGTGTTTCTTTGTTGTAGCCACTTAACTTACACTTTAATATGGACTCTACATGCAGATATCAATAATGAGTTAATATATAATGAAATCAATCTGAATCCCCATCATGAAATTTTACTTCTGGTTCATCAAAGTGCTCTCACTTACAGGCAAAATCAGTGCACTGGCAAACGAATATTCACTTATAGTTTACTTTCAAACTGTTTAATTTCACATCTTTATTACACTCCATAATTTGACATTCCTTGTTTTCCTTAAAACTTATTTCATTTACTAGTTATTTTATACAAATTATTTTAGATACTTCACCTACCTTCTAAGTATTTCTCACCTGTATACATTCATACATTGTGAATATATATCTTTAATATATTTAGAATGTTTTATATGCTTAGCTTAATATACATTCTGTATATATCTATACAATTTTGTATTTATAAAACATAATGCATATGCACTATATACTATGTATATATTAGGCGCATATTCACATGTATGTAGACATATAGTTGTTTGTATATATGTATATACACACACATGTATATGAAGAGAGAGAGATCCAAGAAAATAGAAGAGGAGAGACGAGGAGAAGATGGAGGACAAGCAGGAAGAAGAGAGGGAAATAGAAGGAAAGAGAGGAAGAGAAAGAAAAGCAGCTCCATCATGCAAAACACAAAGAATAAATGATGGACAAGACAGACCTAATATTATTTCATTTATAATCTCATTAGGGAGACAGGCATTAATAAAATTAATTGTATAATAAATATAAAATCACAAATGTGGTTAAGTACATAAAAGATAATGCAATAAAATAGCTCTTAATAAAGAAAACAGATCTAGTTAAGGAGGCAGAGAAGGTTTAACTGGGGAAATAGCTATTGAGTTGAGATTTGAATGATGAATGAGAGATGTTTGTTTAATTAAAAGGAAATAGCATGTTCATATGTCTTCAAGACTAAATACAGGAATGCAATATGTAACTGGTACAGAAGGTAGGGACCAGATGGAGTCTTGCAGGACAGCAAGAGAAAATCTTCTTCCCCATCCTGTTTATTTACAAGTAGGGTTGCTGGTACCCTCCCAGTCTCTCTGCCCCTTATCCTCTTAATGTCAGGGAAGCTGAAATAATTCAGAAAACTTGGTAACAATAAACTGGTCATGTTCAACTAGGTTCCTCTCCTCTCGTTTTGGTAGTGAGTCTGACAGCAAAGTTCCAGTATTTCTCACCATCCCCTATTCCTTCATCCTTTATTGAGAAGATATTCCAGGTAGGGATTCCAGCTTTACCTGTAGTTGGAAGAAGGGAGGAATTTGCCTACTTTTGAAGTTAATTTACAAGTTCCATTTCCTTCCCCATACTAAGCTTAAATTTTTATCCCATACCACAGATTTTATGAGTGAAATAGGTATTTTAAAAATCACTTTTCATTTCTCAAAGTTTTGAGAATCTAGAAGTTCAGCTGAAGTAGGCTTCATGATATTGTAGTAACATCACCAAAATATCAGAAACTTTCTAATTTTTATTGAATATTGGAGCATGATTGATAAACAATGCTGTTTGTTTCAGAGTGACATGTACAGAAACTTTTAAGTGAAGTTTCTTTCTTTTTTTTTTAATTTAATTTAATTTTATTTTATTTTATTATTTTTTTTTTAAAATTCTTAATCATGCAATCTACCGTCTAGATGACTCCCTAGAGAAGCTGCCTTCTGTATTTTGACTCATCATTCCAGGTTAACTCTGATCTTATGGCATTACATATCAACTTGCGCTTTCACTATTGCTGTGGTGGAGGAGGTGTGCACAGATACTCATTCATGACTCTTAAATACCTCCACTTGGAAAATATATATGTCATTTCAGGTTCATGTTTCACTGGCCAATACAAACTATATGACCATGGTCAACTCTAAAGAACACGTTCCCCCAGACAATAAAATCAGACACCACAGTGAGCTCTAGTCATGTCTTCCAATATCTTCCTTTTCAGATCATTTTTGCCTCATCAAATTTAATATGAATAATCTAAGACAAAAGCTAAATTGAGAAGTGTACTCTAAGTATTCTATTCCCAAATCCTAAATCTAAATCACCTATCTGTGTCTTAATATCTTTAGCATCTTACCATCCATTCATCAGCAAAAGAAGATAGGACCAATAATTTGGCAGTTGTTTGTTTCTACAAAAGATCTTTCATATGAGTTTAAATGTAGGGATGTGCATTTTCTAAGAGCATATCTAGTCCTATCAATCTAAACAATGTAGGGGATATGTGAGCATCTAAAATCATCCAATCCTCATTCATCATTTCCTTAAATCTTTTTATTGACTCCCTTTTAGGATTTTAGTGCAAAAAATCATCCCTAATATTTTAATCAGTATAGCCTATCCCTCCACGTCCTGGAGCTGGAATTAAAATTTGGGCAAGTTGCACAATAATGATATGGAAAGAGCAGAAAGTAATCCCAGGTTATCTATGAAGGCCATTAACAGCTAATGCCTATTAGGTCTATTCTGAGTGGCCAGAAAAGATGGGGTGAAATGACAAGGGAAAATATCTCTGAAAATCTAATTTCAAACATATTATTTTAGTGAGAACATAAATATTATTCATATATTTCTGAAGTTTCTAAAATTATTAGCCAAATTATATTACTCATCTAATAACTATAGTAAATAAAACTCCTCTAAACTGCCTTGAGTAATTATTCTGTATATTTTAAGAGTGGCTAAAATATTAATTATTTTAATTGATCAGTGTTAGTGGCTATCTATTAATACTCTGATCAATGTTATATTCTGGATGAAATACAAAAATGCATAAGTGGTGATCTTTTATTTGGAGAAGTTATACTTTTAGTTATTATGATTCCATAAAAGACATGAAGTTTCAAAATAAAGAACAGGCAAATACAAGCAAAAATATGGTTTGCTACCATAACTAGGAATGAGACAAAAACAATTTTTCACATCTATAAGTTTCATTTTACTCTAGTGCTATATTGTGCACTTTCATAAAAGTGACTCATTCCCTTTTAATTAAAAGGATGAATGCTAAGTTGCTTCAGTTGTGTCTGTGTCTGATTCTTTGCAACCCTACCAACCATAACCCACCAGGCTCCTCTGTCCATGGGATTCTCCAGGCAAGAATACTGGAGTAGGTTGCCATGCCCTCCAGGCTCCTCTGTCCATGGGATTCTCCAGGCAAGAATACTGGAGTAGGTTGCCATGCCCTCCTCCAGGGGATCTTCCCTATCCAGGGATTGTATCCACATCTCTTGCGTCTCCTGCATTGGTAGGTGGGTTCTTTACCATTAGCACCACCTGATAGCATTTTACTTAATAAACCATGGAACACGTTGGGTGGACTTCTCAAAAGCTATGCTCAAATTAATTTCCCTTGTCTTCTTCTACTAACAAAGCAGTAATACTAAAATTCATATAATCCAAGACCCTTGCAGCTATTATCTGCCATATGAAACCCTCCAAAGGACCTATCTTCCTTTGATACTCCCCCTGTTTCTTAATTTAATTGAGACATGCTCTCCAATGTACATCAATAATTCTGTGATCATAACAGCCAAAATCACAAGTTCAAGTTAGTAAATTGGGAAGATAAAGGATACCAAGTTGGTTGGCAATGCACCATTAAGTCATGGAATGGCTTTGGATAACCTCTTCTGAATTTCTTTACATGAGAAATATTATTCTATAAGTGTTAATAGTATAAGTCACAGTAGCAGGATTTTCCATAATTCTGAGCCAAATGGAAACATGGGATGACAGAAGACAGTTCCAAATGAACTCTTAAAGAAGAATTTTTGGTTTATCCATTAATTATTTCAGTTCAGTTCAGTTCAGTCACTCAGTCATGTCTGACTCTTTGCAAACCCATGAATCGCAGCACGCCAGGCTTCCCTGTCCATCATCAACTCTAGGAGTTCACTCAAACTCATGTGCATCGTGTCCGTGATGGCATCCAGCCATCTCATCCTCTGTCGTCCCCTTCTCCTCCTGAACTCAATCTTTCCCAGCATCAGGGTCTTTTCCAGTGAGTCAGCTCTTCACATCAGGTGGCCAAAGGATTGGAGTTTCAGCTTCAACATCAGTCTTTCCAATGAACACCCAGTACTCCTTTACAATGGAATGGTTGGATCTCCTTGCAGTCCAAGGGACTCTCAAGAGTCTTCTCCATCACCACAGTTCAAAAGCATCAATTCTTTGGCATTCAGCTTTCTTCACAGCCCAACTCTCACATCCATACATGACTGCTGGAAAAACCATATCCTTGACTAGATGGACTTTTGTTGGCAAAGTGATGTCTCTAATCTTTAATATGCTATTTAGGTTGCTCATAACTTTCCTTCCAAGGATTACGCGTCTTTTCATTTCATGGCTGCAGTCACCATCTGCAGTGATTTTGGAGCCCAGAAAAATAAAGTCAGCCACTTTTTCCACTGTTTCCCCATCTACTTGCCATGGAGTGATGGGACCGGATGCCATGATCAGAGTTTTCTGAATGCTGACCTTTAAGCCAATTTTTCACTCTCCTCTTTCACTTTCATCAAGAGGAGGGGCCCTTTAGTTCCTCTTCACTTTCTGCCATAAGGGTGGTGTCATCTGCATATCTGAGGTTATTGCTATTTCTCCCTGCAATCTTGATTCCAGCTTGCGCTTCTTCCAGCCTAGCTTTTCTCATGATGTACTCTGCATAGAAGTTAAATAAGCAGGGTGACAATATGCAGCCTTGACATACTCCTTTTCCTATTGGAACCAGTCTGTTGTTCCATGTCCTGTTCTAACTGTTACTCCCTGACCTGCATATAGGTTTCTCAAGAGGCAGGTCAGGTGGTCTGTATTCCCATCTCTTTCAGAATTTTCCACAGTTTATTGTGATCCACACAGTCAAAGGCTTTGGCATAGTAAATAAAGCAGAAATAGATGTATTTTTGGAACTCTTCTGCTTTTTCGATGATCCAGCAGATTGAGGCAATTTGATCTCTGGTAGTTTACATTAATTTTGATAGGAGAAAATAAATAGTGAACTTTATACATCAAGATTGAAGTTCTCATTTATGTTTCTGAAATCTTCTCATTTTGCAAAATAAAACTAAGTAAAAAGAATTGAAGAACATTCCCTGGGCTTGTGGTTGTCTTTCTATCATCAACTTACCTCGAGAAATTAACAATACACATGCTTGCATATTTAATATACAGAGAAAGTTGGTACCCAAAAGCAATTTTGCAGAGCATATGAGAAATTAATCAAATTTCTTTGAAATAAGATGCACAATACAGTCTCTCAAAGAGAATTTTCTAAAAGATAGCTTTAGAGCAAGGATATTCACTCATAGTCCAGCTGCTGAAGGATTAGATCCAAATCTTTGTATTTGACCTGTTTTTACCCTTCTGAAACGTGAGAGCTTGTTTCCTCTTATGGATTCACTGAGAGCAAATTTGCCAGTCTTAACCAGCTGTCACTTATCCAAGGAAAGATTTATTATTTTCACTGAAATATTACTTATAACAAAAGACATAAATATAGGTTCCCAATACAACATGCTTTTCAGACTGCATTTCTCTAACTGCACTTTTGTCCTTGCTGCAATCATCAAGGGTCAAGCAACTTCCTGAAAAACTGCATCTAGGAAAGTCAAATTAGAGACTAATCCTTTAATGATGGGAAGACACACATAATTGACTGAAGATAGTATACCCAGTGGTTAAAAAATCTGCCTGCCTATGCAGAAGGTGCAAGAGACACTGTTTCGATCTCTGGTTTGGGAAGATCTCCTAGAGAAGGGAATGGCAACCCACTCCAGTATTCTTGCCAGGAGAATCCTGAGGACAGAGGAGCCAGGTGGGATATAGTCCATGAGGTCACAGAGTGAGACATGACTGAGCATGCACATTACATTATTATAACAAAGCTTTCCTGAATGTTGCACAATCTCTGACTTCCTGTTAACTTAAAAGATTCCTCAGCACTTACTGAGTAGTTACAGAAAGGGATATTATTGCTTCACAGTCATTAGTGAGAAAGGAAGGTGCTGAGGAAATAAGCATTAGCTTGATTGGGGGCAGAAGAGAATCTTTGTCAGTGATAATTACCAGTGTCACAAGTGTGATGGTACAGAATTGTATTTGCATTCAAAATGAAGGATACCATCCAAAGAACAAAATCCCTTTTAATTATGAATTTGGTTTGTGTCCTGGTTTATAAAGGTCCACTAGTTGAAAGGCTGGATATTGTGTAATTGAATGTTGTATTATCCTAGATGTTTTTATTGTGTGTGTGCCTATATGTGCACATTACCTGTTTTGAACAGGATTTACATACTATGCCATAGGGACAAATGTCCTTTAAGAACCTCAACCATATTTCTACAAGTCCATTTATTAATATGAATGATTACAGAATAGTAACAAAATAAGATCTCAAGGGTGGCTCTATACTTCATCATGTCAGATACCACCTTTTGTATAATAATAAGGTAATATGTCAATGTAAAATTTGTACAGAGAGGTAACTTTTAGACAAAACTGTGATGCTAAGAAGGTTTTGAAAAGCAACTAAAAAGCCCCAAAAGGATCCACTGTATTTTTCCCACATTGTTCATTTTTAGTCAAGTAAATATCTCTAATCACCAACAAAAGACATGAGAGTGGGTAGCAAGTTGTGAAATAATAGTTTTAGTGAAGCAATTTCTTCCTGAAAAATAGAGAACTGAACTGAAATAGACAGCAGGCAGTATTGCTGATGTGGACACAAATATAAGGCAAACCGCCCCAGATTCAGCTCTTTCAGGAAGTCTAGCTATCTACGGAACAAGGAAGATATTTTGTAACCTGAGTTCCACCATCAATAGAGGGATTTCAGGTCCTCACTCAGTTTCTGTAAATATTAAATGAGCAATAAATGTAAAGTATCCAGTATTGAGCCTAGTGAACAACACATGTTTAAAAAATACTACATCTGATTATCTATGCTATGTATAAAGTAGGATAAAATGTAGCAGTACAAGTACCTATTTATTTTCAAGTTTATCAATTTTTTATGCTATTGATTGTGAAGCTTTATCATTAGTCCTTCCTTCTGAGATGAATACCCAATTTCTAACATAATTTAAGTAGTTGGACATCTGCACTTGAATTTCACTCAAGCATCTTAAATGAACTGACTCACCAATTCACATACTTCAGCATAATCACAAGAAAACACATATAATGTCATCACTCAGTTCAATTCATTCCCTCAGTCATGTCTGACTCTTTGCGACCCCATGAATCGCAGCATGCCAGGCCTCCCTGTCCATCACCAACTCCCGGATTTTACCCAAACTCACGTCCATCGAGTCGGTAATGCCATCCAGCCATCTCATCCTCTGTCATCCCCTTCTCCTCCTGCCCCCAATCCCTCCAAGCATCAGGGTCTTTTCCAATGAGTCAACTCTTCATATGAGGTGGCCAAAGTATTGGAGTTTCAGCTTCAGCATCAGTCCTTCCAATGAACACCCAGGACTGATTTCCCTTAGGATGGACTGGTTGGATCTCCTCACAGTCCAAGGGACTCTCAAGAGTTTTCTCCAACACCACATTTCAAAAGCATCAATTCTTCAGCACTCAGCTTTCTTTATAGTCCAACTCTTACATCCATACATGACCACTGGAGAAACCATAGCCTTGACTAGATGGACCTTTGTTGGCAAAGTGATATCTCTGCTTTTGAATATGCTACCTAGATTGGTCATAACGTTCCTTCCAAGGAGTAAGTATCTTTTAATTTCATGGCTGAAGTCACCATCTGCAGTGATTTTGCTCTCATCAAAAAAATTAAAATCTATTTCCCTTCAAATTCTCTGTAAGAATTTTGCCCAAATCATCCTCAAACCTCCCTCCATATAACTATTCAGTCACCAAGTTCTAATAATTTTACTATCTAATTCTACTATACATATGCTACTGCTAAGTCACTTCAGTCGTGTCCGACTCTGTGCAACCCCATAGACAGCAGCCCACCAGGCTCCCTGCCCCTGGGATTCTCCAGGCAAGAACACTGGAGGGGGTTGCCATTACCTTCTCCAATGCAGGAAAGTGAAAAGTGAAAGTGAAGTCACTCAGTCGTGCCCGACTCTTAGCAACCCCATGGACTGAAGCCCACCAGGCTCCTCCGTCCATGGGATTTTCCAGGCAAGAGTAACACATATTATTATATATAAAATATATATACCATCTTCCTATTCCAAATATCCTAGAAATAGTTCTTTAGTGCTAATTCATATAAATTCCTGGCTGCAGCTATATAGATAGTTTTGAAACACAGTTGTTCTTAAATAGCTTACTTTGTTCTTTTATTTCTTCCCCATGATTATAAACACTCTGACTACATTTACTCTTCAAACGCTATGTTTTAATGGTATCAAAATTCTTCCTATCCTTCCGAAATACCAAGTTGTCATAAATGCTGTTGCCTCAATATCTGATAGTCTCATGATGCAATTCCTATTTTTTCTCTGGTGTTTATCTTAAATGGCAGTTCCCCTGGAAGGTCAAGTATGATATTAAAGTATTTTAGGTTTCCATGGATGCAAAGCATATGAAGCAAAAGGTCTTAGAGCAATAGGGATGAAATTAAATCATTTAAAAAATTATTAAAGTGGAATAAAAATGAGATTTATACAAAGAGAAGAGAGTGATTAGAGTTGGAATTGCTGAACCTAAAATATTGCCTTTCATGTAGGAGATAATTAAAAACTATTTGTTGAATTCAAATTGCTTTCACTCAACAAATGTTTGTGGAACATTTATCATATGCCGATCATTGTTCTATATTCTAAGAATAGAGCAGGAAAACTAAAATCTCCATCCTCCTAGTAACATTAAAAGTCTAATAGATTTTGGACATGTTTAATATAAAATTATATTTTAAAGTTAAAAACAATGTTATAATATTAAAAAAAACAAAATTAGAAGTCAAAAACATATTATCTCACTACTTTAACAAAACTGTTACTTTCATATTGGAATCTGGGTAACTAACTCCCATTAATATTCTTCTCCTTTAAAGGTTCAATATAAATCAAAGAATGTACATGTTAGCACATGAAATACCAAAGAATTTTTGAAAAATGTTAGTTTTCTGGTACTTTTCTAATATATTATTAATTAAATGTATTAAATATATATATACATAGCTTACATTTATGGATTTTCAACTTTAGACACTATTCATTCATTCTCTGACAGGGTCTATATACTGTATACCCCCTCCTAATCCTTGTTTGCTATATGTACTATTATTATTTTAGTTCTATTATTTACTTGTTGTTCAGTTGCTAAGTTTTGTCTGACTCTCTGCAACATCATGGACTGTAGCACACTAGGCTCCTCTGTCCTCCACTATCTCCTAGAGTTTGCTCAGATTCATGTCCATTGAGTCAAAGATGCTGTCTAACCATCTTGCCCTCTGCAGCCCCTTCTTTTGCCTTCAGTCTTGCCCAGCATCAGGGTCTTTGCCAATGAATCAGCTCTTCGCATCAAGTGGCCAAAGTATTGAAGCTTTAGCTTCAGCAACAATCCTTCTATTATTTATAATTAAACTCTAAAGTTTTATTTCTTTTTCCATAAATATTTACAGTATCATTTCACCATCTAAAATGAAAGTTGGTGGTGCTAATACTCCTTTCTCCACATTGCATCTCCTAAATTTTGCTACTGACATTTTATTTTTACACAGTGAAGTTTAATATTTCTTTTTGATTTCTTAATAACTACCAAAATTTATATATTTGGGCAATTAAGTCAAAAGCAATTAAAATGAAAGTGACTAAAAAATATTTACATTATTAATGGCTTACAAAATCTCTCCAGTATTAGACTTGGTAATATGTGATAATAACAGATGTTTGTCTCTATGTGTTCAAAGTAATTAGCCTAGAACTACATGAGCTAAAATACTCTCCCATTTTAGGTAAAATGCATAATAATTTTCATTATTTAACAATTATTCAAAATTCATGACACATTTTGCCATCATCTTGGACAATCATTTTTGTACAATTTTTGTTTTCTGAGTTTGTTCATTGTTTCATTTTTGTTGTAGTGCTGGATTTTCTTATAGTCTCATTTTTTAGAATCTCAATTATAGCATATATTTACTTGTGATTTTTCTATACTCTTTTTCTGCTGCCAGAACTGGCTGTTCTCCAGGCTGATTCACAGCTATTATTCCCTGCCTTGGATTTACTGACCTGAATACACTGTACTGCTTCTTAAATACACTTTCATCTTTCTTGAATTATACCCTAATTTTTCTGGTGGATTTCCTTTATAATAAAGAGACTGCAGGGAATTTGGGGATCCTGCAAAAATCTCATCTTTGGTAACTCATTAGAAGGACACACAGAATTCAGAGGCTATGATAAATTACTCTGGAGGGATTCAAAGAAATCTTTACAGGTGGCACAGTGGTAAAGAATCTGCCTACCAAGCAAGAGACACAGGTTCAATCCCTGGGTTAGGAAGATCCCCTGGAAAAGCAAATGGCAACCCACTCCAGTATTTTCGCCTGACATATCCCATGGACAGAGGAGCCTGGTGGGCTATAGTCCATGGGGTTACAAAGAGTCGGACATGACTTAGCAAATAAAAAACAACAACAGCACAGATACAAAGAATTAGTAACAGAAAAAGCCCCATGAGGCAAAGTTTGAAAGATAGCAGGAACAGACTTCTAAGTTTTCCCTCTCATGTTAGTGAGTGTTGTGGCAGCAAAAAAATATGCTTTTTTCTCCAGCAATGGAATATAGTAGCATTTGTAAAATGTTGTTGTCCAGGGAAACCCACTTGAGACTCACAGTACAGGACTTTTAATGGGGACTGGCCATTCTCTGAGTTATAATTACAAAAATTACAGACTCCCAGAAGCAAAAGAGGCATTTACCACAAATCAAATTTTTGCATAAATAATCTAGTCATCTTGGTACAGCAGTGTTCAGTGCCAAGACATATAAAACAATTTTATTGATGATTAACATCGGGAACATTGCAAAAGCCAATTTCCCAAAAATCAGCCAAGGACAACTCCACAACTAAACCCTTCTAAAAAGCAATATCAGGCCTACTAAGTTAATTATTTGCTACACAGAGAAATGCTAAATGTTTACATGTCTAAAATATCTGGTATTTTGTCTGAGTGTAGAATTTTAGGCTAGAAAGAATTTACTTTGAAAGCGTTTTTATTGGCAAGATTCTGAGATGGTCCCCCAGATTCCTAGCCCTTAGCATAGTTCAGCTTGTATACTTCTTTTCCCTTGAGTATGAATGGGACTGTGAATGGGACTGGATTTTATTCCCATGTTTATGTGACAAAGGTAAAGGTATTTTACAGGTGTAATTAAGGCCCCTGATTAGCAAACTTTGAATCAATCGCATGAGAGGATATCCGAGGTAGCCTTGATCTTGTAGGGTAAGGCCTTTACAAGGTATCTGAGAAATGCTTTGAAGATAAAGATTGGAAGCAGTGAGATACTCTCATTCGTCCATGAAGAAGCAAGCTGCAAGTCCTCGAGAAGTCCAGCTGGCAGCAGTGTCTCAGTCCTACAACTAAAAGGAATTAATCTGGCAACAACAGTGAGAAAAAAAATCCCAAGCTTCGGATGAGATCAAGCCCCCAAATGTTTGACTGCAGTCTTGTGAACCTTCAGCAAAGCACCAAGCATACTACCCTCCAGGCCCTCAGAAAGGTTGAGATAAAAATGTGTGCTGTTCTAAGCCACTAAATCCACTGTAATCTGTTATCAATCAATAAAAATTAGTGTTATTCTTTTGTTTTGTAGTACTCTGTCTGATGAGAAGTCAGTTGATCTGAGTATTATTCATTAACAGAGATCTGTAATTTTTCCTCCCAGGAAACTTCTATAATACTCTATTTTTTACATTCTGCAATTACAGTATGATGTATTTATATATACAGAAATATGTGCTGGAAGATTACGCTATGTAATATTCCATTTTACTTGCCAGAAAACAAGCAGTAAACAAATAGCAAAGACTCTACCACCATGGAGCTCATACTAGCACAATGAAAATATATAAGGTGTTGGGTATTATATTTTATTGCAATAAGTAATAGTAAGCTCAGTTTAGTTGCTCAATCGTGTCCAACTCTTTGTGACCCCATAAATCACAGCACGCCAGGCCTCCCTGTCCATCACCAACTCCCGGAGTTCACTCAGACTCACGTCCATCGAGTCAGTGATGCTATCCAGCCATCTCATCCTTGGTTGTCCCCTTCTCCTCCTGCCTTCAATCTTTCCCAGCATCAGAGTCTTTTCCAATGAGTCAACTCTTCGCATGAGGTGGCCAAAGTACTAGAGTTTCAGCTTTAGCATCATTCCTTCCAAAGAAATCCCAGGGCTGATCTCCTTCAGAATGGAAAGGTTGGATCTCCTTGCAGTCCAAGGGACTCTCAAGAGTCTTCTCCAACACCACAGTTCAAAAGCATCAATTCTTCAGTGCTCAGCTTTCTTCACAGTCCAACTCTTACATCCATACATGACTACTGGAAAAACCATAGCCTTGACTAGACGAACCTTTGTTGGCAAAGTAATGTCTCTGCCTTTCAATATGCTATCTAGGTTTGTCATAACTTTCCTTCCAAGGAGTGTCTTTTAATTTCATGGCTGCAGTCACCATCTGCAATGATTTTGGAGCCCCCCAAAAATAAAGTCTGACACTGTTTCCCCATCTATTTCCCATGGAGTGATGGGACCAGATGCCATGATCCTCATTTTCTGAATGTTGAGCTTTAAGCCAACCTTTTCACTTTCCTCTTTCACTTTCATCAAGAGGCTTTTAGTTCCTCTTCACTTTCTGCCATAAGGGTGGTGTCATCTGCATATCTGAGGTTATTGATATTTCTCCCAGCAATCTTGATTCCAGCTTGTGCTTCTTCCAGCCCAGTGTTTCTTATGATGTACTCTGCATAGAAATTAAATAAGCAGGGTGACAATATACAGCCTTGACGTACTCCTTTTCCTATTTGGAACCAGTCTGTTGTTCCATGTCCAGTTCTAACTGTTGCTTCCTGACCTGCATACAGGTTTCTCAAGAGGCAGGTCAGGTGGTCTGATAGTCCCATCTCTTTCACAATTTTCCACAGTTTATTATGATCCACACAGTCAAAGGCTTTGGTATAGTCAATAAAACAGAAATAGATGTTTTTCTGGAACTTTCTTGTTTTTCCCATGATCCAGCAGATGTTGGCAATTTGATCTCTAGTTTCTCTGCCTTTTCTAAAACCAGCTTGAACATCTGGAAGTTCATGGTTCACATACTACTGAAGCCTGGCTTAGAGAATTTTGAGCATTACTTTACTAGCATATGAGATGAGTGCAATTGTGCAGTAGTTTGAGCATTCTTTGGCACTGCCTTTCTTTGGGATTGGAATGAAAACTGACCTTTTCCAGTCCTGTGGCCACTGCTGAGTTTTCCAAATTTGCTGGCATATTGAGCGCAGCACTTTCACAGCATCGTCTTTCAGGATTTGAAATAGCTCCACTGGAATTCCATTACCTCCACTAGCTTTGTTCATAATGATTCTTCCTAAGCCCCACTTGACTTCACATTCCAGAATGTCTGGCTCTAGGTAAGTGATCATACCATCGTGATTATCTTGGTTGTGAAGATCTTTTTTGTATAGTTCTTCTGTGTATTCTTGCTACCTCTTAATATCTTCTGCTTCTGTTAGGTACATACTGTTTCTGTCCTTTATCGAGCCCATCTTTGCATGAAATGTTCCTTTGGTATCTCTAATTTTCTTGAAGAGACCTCTAGTCTTTCCCATTCTGTTATTTTCTTCTATTTCTTTGCATTGGTTGCCAAGGAAAGCTTTCTTATCTCTTCTTGCTATTCTTTGGAATTCTGCATTCAGATGCTTGTATCTTTCCTTTTCATCTTTGCTTTTTGCTTCTCTTCTTTTCACAGTATTTGTAAGGCCTGCCCCTACCCTTCACTGACAGCTATTTTGCTTTTTTGCATTTCTTTTCCATGGGGATGTTCTAATGTTCTAACAAATCTCAAAATCTTAGTGGTTTAATTCAACATATTGTGTGACAGGTTTAATAAGTATTGTTTCATTTTCCTGATTTTCCTTTTCATGTTTAATAGTCACCTGCTTTTCATATTCTTGACAAGAGAATATTTTCATTGCATTAGGTTTCAATGAAAAGCGAATAGCATTCACCTAATTTCAATATCATGTAACTTGAATAATTTTCCATATACAACCTCTAAAACCCTGTGTCTCAAATCCAGTTTTTTTCTGCATCCATGTAAGTCTGATGCTAATTGCCATGGGACACAGTCATATGAAGATAAGACCTCTGTCCTCTCATCTCTGTATTATGATTCTGGATGTATCAGCACAGTGGGTGACTGAAGAACTCATGAAAGCCATTTATATATCTGCATAAATTAAATACAGATGGGAAGAAAAGCAAAACATATGCATACATCTTCCCAAAGCCCATCCACATATAACATGAATTCAACTTTCCCCTGTATATATCCCCAAATACCTGCTATCTTTCTAACTTTATACAACAAAAGATGAAATGTGACAGATGGAATCAGAGTATAAAGAGACTAATTTCTTAAAGGGTTGAAAATATCATAAAACATCTTTTATAAGAACATGTAGGTACATTTCTAAGGCCCTCTGTGAGTCTCAGAAGATACTGAAATTGAGCAAGTTCCCTGAGTATTAAGCTTCATTAGGTTCACAGTAAATCCATCTCAGAGCATCTGGAGGTTATCTCATGCCAGGCTTTTAAGTGACTCACATCATTTATGACTATGTGCCATTGGACAGAAATAAGTTCCACCTAGCTGAAAGAGAGATTAGGAAATACAGTAACACTTGACATACTCTGCCATGGATGAAAATAAAGGCTATGCAAGAACACAAAACTGAGGACAGAGAGGACAAGAGGTGATGTTAGCTAATTAGTATAGTTAGTCCGGGTAACCTGTACAGCCAGTGTGGTTTAGGACTTAGGGTCATACAACCTTGCTTGGGTTTGAATTGTGGTGTGACTCCATTCTTACTGACAATGTGACTTTGGAAAAAATTAATATACCTGCCTGTGCCTCAGTCCTTCAACTTAAAAATTGGGATAGTATTAATACCTGAAGTTCTCAAAACCATATTTTATAGATATTATTCTGTCATAGTATTTGCTGTTAACATTATACTATATTAATAATGTTATATTTGAGCAGAGATATGAAGATTCCAAGAGAGTGACTCATATGGAAATATGGCAGATAATTTAGATAATAGAAAGAGAATAGAAAGAGGCCTGAATCAACTTGTAAAATGTTGGTGATGACGATGAGGACTAAAAATTGAATATTTTATCAATATATTTAACAAGGTGGAAAACACTGGTGTCCTTAACAAGAGCTGTCATAAAATGGTACAGAGGAAGCCTAATTAAAGTAGGTTAGAGAGAATGAGAGGAAATAAATTTGAGATATGAACTATATATTCTCTTTTTAGCTGCTTTACTGTAAATTGGATCACTGAAATAGACTGCTAGAGGTCAAGATACTATTAATTGTTGTTATAGCATAGTTCCAGCATAGTTGAATGCTAATGGAAATGATTCATTGGAAATAGAATAGATGCTGATGAAGAGAAAGTGAGGCAATTATAAATTTAGGAAAGGAGGATAAAATCCAGGGCACAAATGAATCACAGAAAAAAGGAGCAAAGGCAGATAAAACATGGGCACAGGTTAGAAGTGTGGGAAAAAGGGAGCTTATGGAAGTTCTTTACAATTCTATTTTTTCAGTAAAATAAACAACAAGGATATTGACTGAGAAAAAATTATGGGAGCAGTGTTGCTAGCAATATGAGTTGAAGAAAAGAATGTATGAAGTCGATGCCTAAAAAGTTGTGAGGCTGAAGAGTCAAGCACAGTGTCTAACACTTTGACATGCATCGGAGTCACCCAAAGAGCTTGTTAGAGCATGGGTACCCCAGAATTCCATGGGGCATTATGAAATTGATAGACCTGTAATTACACATCTAACTGCAGAATTGACCTGTAATTACATTTCTGCAGTTAGACCTGCAATGACATTTCAAATAAGTTCCCAGACAGTGCTGATCCTATGGATTCAATGACCACAGCCTGAGAAACAACAAACTAAGGAATTTTTGTAGAATTCCTGGACAACAAATACAAGTTATTTGTTATAAATTTAATGTGAGGTTTGTGTATTTTACACAATTGGAAAAAAAAAACCCACTTGTATTTAATCACGATTTGTTCCCTCAATGTCAGGTAAATAGATAACAGGAAGGGGAGCTAGGGTATATACATAAGAGCTTACACTACTAGACCATTGATTATGATTTCAGGAAGACAGAATATGAGAACAGGACAAGGTGAAAGACATGGAAAAGTTTTCACATTTGCAGAAAATATTAATAGTTAACATAATTCACCTGAGACTGCTATCCACAGTCATCCTTACAAGACTGGCTTTAGGTTGGCATCTGGGAGATCAGACTTGCATCATTCCTTGATGGAAGTACTATGGTATATCCTCTTCTGTCCCTAAGCACTTAATGAGGAAGTATGGAGATGAGACAGGAGTTGGAAAGAATCAGTCTTTCTTTCCAGGTTAATTGAGGACTAAACCAACAAAACTATTCATAGAAATGGAAAGGACCTGAAATAATAGAAGTCTAATGTCTATAGCTGAAGTAGTCATGGAGGTTTTAACTCAAACTTCCTTCCAAAAAAGAACTCCTTATTCAATGAGTGCTTTTAGCTGACAACCTCCAACTATTAATGCCTTTGGAGTTCACCTCATCTTTCAGAGGATGAATCCATGTTCTTTTTTGTCCAGTCTCAACAACCAATAACTAAACATGTTATATTAATAGAGTCTGGCCATTTTGACATAATGTAGATTCTTTCAGCTGGTAACCTCTGCTCTAATGTTCTTCATGGCACTAAGACTTTTGCAGATTTCTATGGCTGTCTGATCTTTTCCATACCAGTTCTATCTCCTCCAGTCTTTCCTTTCACAGATGTCAGATCAGCATTTGTATTTGAAAGCTTTTTGGCTCAGTCCTGCTTTCTCTCCCTTTGAACTTTCATAAGAATTTATACGGGGAATTCCCTGACAGTCTATTGATTAGAACTCTGTGCTTTCACCGTAGAGGATACATGCTCAATACCCAGTCAGGAACTAAGATCCTGCAAGCTATGTGTTGCAGCCAAAAAAAAAAAAAAAATACAAAAAGTGAATATATGTATATACACATACACATAAATGCTATTGTCCCTTTTCCATTTGGAAGTGATTTTAAGATTCTCCTGGGCCAAGTAGAAAAGGTAGCCAAGCTTGTCTTATATCTAATATGCTTTGCCTAAGAGTAGAGTATTGCAAGAGAAAAGCAACACTATCCTTTAGCGATAAGAGGCTATGGAATGCAACTGACATGTGAACTGCTGAAGGATATATGGCA